>NC_080055.1:21343251-21415751 GCF_026212465.1 Amaranthus tricolor
TGAGCGGATCAATTCTTGGTCGAGCGGAGGATCAAAACAACTACTAACTTGGTCGAGCTTGTTCACTCGATCGAGCAGAAGTGTATACCAGTCGAGCAGCTCCTAAACACCTCTCTACGTCATCATACACATACCTACACACATTCATACACCATCACACATCATCATACTCCATTGGTGCACTCAAATTCACACCAAAACTCCAACATTAAAGAACCAACTCAACCAAAAGTTTAAGCTGATGGTTGAGCCCCTAGTTCTTTAGATAGTCATGCATTTTCTAGACTTTGCAATATACTCTTGTATTTGAGTGAAAACAGAAAATGTTTAGGATCTTTTTGTTCTTTTTGTCATTGCAAATAATGCTGCACTCCACAATCTTTCCTTTAACCTTCTTGGTCCTATCTTCCAAAATATGTCCCAATGTATCAAACAAAAGTGTAAAGTAGGCACAATCCTTGGGAATATCAATGATACATACCATCTGCAGAGCATTTTGGCAAGTGTAAACAAATTCCTTCATGAGAAACTTATCAAGAATCGATGCTGTTGTATTGGGGTATAACTCTGCTGATGTTATAAATCGTGGTTATAACTCGAGTTGAGGGGCTCTCTTTGATCGCATCTCCTTATAATGAGGGTATTTATCTGCCTTTATTCCCACCCTTCTCAGACCCTGCTTCTGCCTCTGAGCAGACTCATAGGGATGATGAAGATGATGATAATGTTATAAATCGAGGAAAGTAAAAAACAACCCAAATACACATGTTATGGAATCTAGAATGCAGCACAGACCCTTCTCATACCTAGCGGAAAATTTTTCACTTGAATTAGAGGGGTAGTTGAGATTCGAACCAGTGACCTCAAGTTGCACTAGCTCTGTTACCATGTTAAGAAACCAATTCAACTAAAAGCTTAAGTTGATGGTTGAGGGTGCAGAATATGCTATATATTCTAAATGTTAAAACAAGTGTCAGTATTCATATGAATGACGTTAACTTTGAACATTTAATCGAACATGCTTTGTCTTGTACTTTGGAGAGGGTCGATAAAGATGTGTCGTATGTGAACGGTTTGAAGTTTGGAACGATAGATGAGGGTTGCTTGATCGAGGCAACAAGTGGAGAGCAGTGCTGAAGTTCGCTCGACCGGTCGAGCGGTTCATAGCCGGGTCGAGCGAGGAGTGAGTGGGTCGAGCATAATGGTTAGAACAAATCAGTAGCTAGTCTGAAGGCTCACTCGATCGAGCGAGATAGTGGCTCGACCGAGCGAGTCGAGCAGTCAGCATTGAATTCTGTTTTGGTTAGAATTTGTAGTGATTGTGCAAAAATGTGGTGCATTACTCTATTGTTTATTGTAATGCTTATTGTCATAGTTAATTGGGGTGTTAAATGTGCTTTATAGTGAGTAATTGAGAGGTTCTAAGAATAATTATCACCTTTCACTATAAAAGGGAGTAACATTCATAGAACAAAAACCACCTCAAACGCACGTATTGAGAGTAGTCTAGTGCATTGTTAAAAACTTGAGAGTGTTCTTACTTTGCTCTAGTATTTTGTGATATTGAGAGATTGTTCTCAAGACAAGGGGAGGTTTATTACATTGTAATTGTTGAATTCAATTTAATAAACTATATTTGAGGGGAGGTATCCAAGATACCTCATAAAACACTTGTGTTCATCTTTGCTTATATTTTTCATTTTGTTTTTCATTGTTAAACCTCTTTGAGGCTTTCATTTCACTAACAAAACGCAATGCAAGCTTATACGAATGGTATTCTCTATTTCTCTTTGATTCCTATTGACCCGACCCTATTCTTCAACTGATTCCTTGTCCTTTCCAAAATTAGAAAATGTAGAAAAAGTTTTGATATGATTATGATCTCGAGAGGGACTCAGAATATGCAGTAATAACAAATCTTGAGACATTCACCTTGCATTGTTTTGTTAGAGCATTTGAGGGGATTATTCTATTACAATTGCATAGGATAGACCTTTGCAAAACCTTTTCAGCTGTTTGGCTTTATCTTTTCAAGTGCAATTCTTTTATGCAGATTCCTTCTCTACTGGCTTATCCCCGTATGTTTCAACCTATACCCAGTGTCTTAAAAATCAGAACTTGAATATTAATCTAAGTTTGCTACAACTTGCACTTTGGAAGTGTGTCTGTGTTTCAGAGCACGGCCTGACGCCTTAATTGTTTGCATCCTAACTTGTTTAAGCTAATACCTGAGCTCAGTGCCGCTTCTAAGCACAAGTAAGGTAGTCGACTGCCTAAGGCCCATAGAAATGAGGGGCTCAAATATTAAATGGTACTACTATTCAGGCCCAATTCTGAGCAACACTTTTTAAGTGATTTGTTTGTAAATTTTTTTTATATTTGAAGTAATTTTAGAATATAATGATATTATATATTTTGTCTAGAATTAACTTTTTTAAGTGGAAAAATTTTTATCTTTTGATATGATGAAGGGTCCTATTTTGAAAGACAAAAAAATCTCTAAATTCTTTGCTCCGCCCTTGCATCAGCTTGCTTGATACTAACTAATGCATACTGTTCCGCCCCATTAGATTCGCTAAATTCATATTCCTAAGCAAGAACTTTTAGGGAAAAATGTAGCCAAATGGGATGAACTAAACATTTAAGTGAGATCAAGATGCAATCATCAGGGATGATAATTAGTTAACTAGTTAAGTTTCTATGTAGAAGTATAGAAGTATCGGATGCAGGTTGTGAAACAGATTTCCCATATCATTGTAGATAGTTTTGCAATTGTCTTGACCCTATGTTTCTATCGCATTGAGCTCAAATGTTTTATAATAACGCTGTGATACAGTGATGCAAACGATATTTTGCACTACCGTCTATGAGAAATGATGGAGGAATAAGAGAGATGGTTTTTAAACTACTTTTACTTGTCATATTACCCTTCTTATGCTGAGACAACTTAATTACTTTCCGCTCAAACCCTCTTAGTAGAGTATATAACATATCTTGGGACATCAATCACCAGCTTTAACTTTTGGTTGATTTGGTTCATTGACATAGTATTAGAAGCCCGCGTGACAAAGACTTTGGTGTCAAGGGGCGTGTTAAAATATAACATATCTTGAGGCCTCAACCATTCGCATTAACTTTTGTAGTTGAGTTGGTTCCTTAACCTTTAGTTTCTGATAGTTCCAATCACTATAACTATCCTTTATATGATGGCTTTGGGCTAATAATGGGTTTTTACTGCAGGACCAATATCTATGTGAATCCACCCGTAGCTCCACCACTTATCGGTGGCTATGGATATGGGTTCGGGTCCCCATTCTATGGTGGATGGGGTTGGTCTCCATTTTCATTCTTTGCGCCAGGCCCAAGTGTAGCAGTTGGAGTCGGTGGTGGATTTGACCTCATCGTCTGGTTCATGATCTTTGGAGCAGTTTCGACTATTGCTAGGAGATTCTTCAGCCCAAGGGATGATGATGATGACGATGACGATTTTTAGAGGATCACTGTGAGTTTTGTACTATAAGATGTAAGGAGGCCAGTCCAAAATTCCATATGTATAATTGTATATGAATGTTGTAATCAGAGTTTTATCCTGTGAGTCCATAGCCCTTCCTTCCCTTTAAGATGTAGGAGTATAATTCTTGCAACATGGAATCATCTTTGAAATTGTGTTTTTGCTGGGGAAGTTAGTCTATCACCTGAACGACAGTAATGAAAGGGAAGGGATTCTCCTTTTCGGGGCTCTCTCGTTTATTTTGAGATCTTAAAGTGAAAAATAAAAAATGCTCTTAAAAATTTAAGGCGTAATAAATAATATAATATTTAATTTATTTTTTATTATTATATTTTAACTATTTTATAAAAAAAAACTAATAATTCATAGTACATAGCAAAAAATTATAAAGTATACCTAAATTTAATTCAAGTTAATATTAAATTGATAATATATAGATAATTACAATTAATAGTAGTTGCTAATGAGAAAATACATTTTTAAATACATATTATCTATCAATGCACAAGTCATTCTTCATCGTTACGTGATTAATTGGTAGTAAGAAAACCAATTCGAAATAAGTCAATGTTATACTTTTCTTTTTTGATTCTACAATTTTATATTTTTATAATCATTATAATACAAGCATAAAATATTCAAATATGAGTCTTTCTCATCACATTTTAAAATTTTATTGGGTTATTTACTTTGGTTTTTTTACGTGGGACTTGCAATAATTTTAGTTTTTTTTTTTTTTTTTTTTTTTTTTTTTTGCAACACCTCTTTAACAAAATGCATCATATGATCCAAAAATAATTTAAGGACTTGATTTTTGAATATTTTCTTGCTTTTGTTATATCCAAAGCTAGAGATTTGAAGTCTTCAAGCCAAAATAATAGCTTATTACCTACAACAACATTAATTTAGGAAATATTTTTCACTGAACACAAAAGTGGAAATTTTAATCCATTCTAACTCTATTTTAGCAAATTATTTGAGAGTACAAGTATAGGGATGACAATTCAGTCAGAATTCGCCACTAATCCGACTCCGAATAATTATAGAGTCCGATTTAGAGACAGACCGAAGTTGAAACTCATAAAAAATTCAATACTTCGACCCAACTCCGACTCCTACCCTACTCTAACTTCGACTCGACCTGTCACCCGACTACGAATTTGATTTTAAGCCATTATTTAATTTAAACATATGAACTTCATATTAAAAACAAAATAATAATAATAATAATAAGTTTATTCAAACCAAATTTGCGAACATGACATCTATTAAACGTTAAATTCAAGTAAAAAGTCTAAACGTCAAAGTGAACACGTATCAAAAAATTTCATATTAAATTTAGTTTACAACGACAATAATCTTCCATCAATATAAATTATGTATAAAAAATTATGGTAAAAAAAGTGAACATGTATTTAATTTCAACTTCATACTTTTATATTTTAAACACTCTTTAGCTTTTTTTTCTCCTCTTTTATTATCAAACTTCTTCAACTAAGCCAAAATCTCTTTATTAAACTCTATTATTATTAAAATTATAAGAATTATGATTAAAACGATCAAAATTATTCAAAATTCACATAAATATGCAAAATTAATAAAGTAGCATAAATTTTCCTAAATATATACAAAATCACTAACAATAGGCATCATAAAGGAGTATAAATAATGTGAATGAATACAATAATTTACATTTATCATGGTCCGTCCACGCACTTAAAACTTCGACGACTCGCAGGTCGTGGAGCCTTCTAATGCTTATATGTATTCTGATAGTTTTAGCCATGAGGTTTGTTGGAGAATGAGAAGTATGCGGTGAAGATGATGATCATGGTGTTCTCTATGTCTTCATTTTAATCCTAACTAACCTTGATTGATTGATTCTAGCTAGTTAGCTTATTTGTTTGGTAAAGAGGTTGAAGATGATCACATCTTGGCATTTTATTTCTAGTTTATTGTTTGTTATGCATCCTCCATCTTTTGTCACATTTACATAAAATGTTGGTGACATTAGTTCTTTAATTCCTTTCTATTAGTGTTTTCTACCCTTAATTAGTCACCATTGTACATAATCTTGGTGACATTTTGATTTGTTTTCCCTATTTTGGTTATTTTTAGTCCTCTTTATGATGTCTTCTTATTTCTTTTTGGTTACTTGTTTTTTTTTGACAAATAAAAATTATTTGATTTATCAGAATCAAAACTATACAATCAAAACTTGGAACTCAACCGAACTTAATTTGCATTAGCATGGAAGCGAGACCCATATTCTATAAAGGGTTTCCCCCCAGCCACTCTTCATGTGCATAAGAGTAAGGAGAGCCCAAAGACACAAAAGCAAAAACGCCAAGAAAAATAGAACTATAAAGAGCATTAGAGCTATACAAGACAACTAGCAGCCCGAAAAAGAAAAACAAGCCGAAAACAAAAAAAAGAAAAAATCAAAGACTGCAAAAAGTCATTTAGAAGCCAAGACATAAGTCTTGAGCAAGCTAATCAGTACACCAGGATCATACCATACAGCAATGAGTCTGTCTTTGACAGCTTCCTAGAGATACTAGCCACCACAAAATCAGGTCTTCTTACCAAATCATCCCAGACAGCTACATTCCTACTTTTCCATATAAAGATGATAGTAGAAGCATAAATGTGTTGCTCAGTCTTATTTCATCTACGTTTCCTGAAATCTATGAAGTGCAAAGGCTTAAATCGCATGCCCATCCATTTTCTCATATCCTCAAGGCATTATTGAGTAGTCACCCCTTTTTGGTGACTTGTTATTTCTCATACATTACATTTTTTGATCTACTCCTCTTTCGTAGCTATATTTGTTACTTGTTTCTAACTACCTAAATTGGAAATTATATATCATCATATCTTTAGCTGCCCATCTTAGGCAATTGTTATTATTTCACCTTGTATTCTCATTTTTGTTTTATAATGCATCGTAATTCTTTGAGCCTTAGTCGGTTCTTTGCGACATTCTATTTTTATAATGCATCGTAATTCTTGTGCTTGGAAATATTAATATTTCTTGGTCTGTATGGATTTGCTCCATGATAGAGATAATAAATCTTTTCTATTTTGGTATGGGAAAATAGTTTGGTATGAAATGCCTTCATCTATAAAAGTTTGCTAAATTTACAATTTTAAATAGTTTTTTAGAATTTTATTTATGTTTTAAATTCCTAACTATATTTAAATTCTAACCAGCTCAACCAATATTACTTTTTCATTAAAAAGTAATCTTTTCTCTACGAAACAATCCCATAAAAATGAAAACTAAATAAGGTAGCTAACTCACCCGAAATAGACAATACTATTCTCCAAATGGTGGGAGTTCTAGTGGTAAATAACTGTAATTCACCAAAGTATATCAATACTATTCTCCAAATGGTGAGAGTTCTAGTGGTAAATAATCGTAATTCATCAAAGCATTGTCAATACTATTCTCCAAATGGTGGGAGTTCTAATGATAAATAATCGTAATTCATCAGCTATAATTTGCCAAAATGACAAGTATCCCCTCTATATCTTAATTTTATAAGTAAAAAGAACACAATAAGAATAAACTACACTAGGCAAATAACCGTAATTTACCTTATTGTTAAATCACTAGTGGGTGACACTATATGAAATTGACTGAAATTTTCTAATAAATAGATAGAATGGCAAACCCAAGTTCTAGTGGTAGTGTCAAAGTGACAAGTGCCACCTTCATGTCTTGATTCTCACAAGTCACATGTAAAGCACACAATAAGGATTAACCTAGAAGGCTAGAATAGATAAAATGACATAACCACTTAAAGCATTTCGTACTAGAACTATTACCATTTACTCTTTTCTATCTATTTATATTCATAAGAAACAAAAGCAACAAGTACAAAAACACAAAGGAAGTCACTGACAATCAAGATTCAAGAAGAATGAAGGTTTTACAAGCAAGATACACTAATATTTTTTAGTCTCTTTAAATTTACTATCTTTAAAACTCAAAAACTCCTTATATATTTAAATTTTAAATAATTGTAAATTACAGCTTAAAGTGTAGGAATTTTGCGAATTACAACTTTAATATTTATTTTTTACGAATTTTGATAATTTTGGTGGTCGGAATTTTAGATTAAGTGATTGAAGTAATGCGTTTTTCGCCTGAATCTATAAATTTTGATATTTTAATGGCCGTAATTCACAATAAATAAATATTAAAAATTATAATTCAAAAAGTATTAAATTTTAAGGTTATAACTAGCAAATTATTCTTAAATTGTAAAATACAAATTCAAATGAAAAAAAAAATATTACAAGATACTCATAAAAGAATTGGTAAATAGAAATATCTAATTCTGTTGTGAATTGTGTGCTGTCCTGTCTTTTCCTCCCCAAAACAAGCTTCGCTTATCCAGCAAGCGTTTAAACACAACTACAACTACAACTTTCTTCTTCAAAACCCCATCTTTCTCTCTCCTCTTTTAGATATTTTCATTTATCATCATTTTCCTATACAAAGATCTTTTCTTTTTAGAGTTTTTCTTCTTCCTATTTCTCTTGTACTTTAATCTTCTCTTCAAACCCTAAATCACCCACCTCTTTTTTTGAATTTAATTGCAGTTTGGAGAATTGGGGGAGTGTCATTTCCTGTTTTTTTGATTGGATTTTTGATGGGGTGAACTAAAAGTGAGGGAAAAAAGATTAAATTGAAGAAAATGATGCAGTGGGATAGCAGCTCTTCTGAAGATAGTGGTGATGAAGAGGAAGGATTTTTTCTTGATGATGGAAATTCTATGCCTTTTCCTGCTCCGAACCTCCTTCAAACGACGCCGTGTGGGTTTGTTGTTACTGATGCTTTGGAAACTGACCATCCTATTATCTATGTTAATACTGTCTTTGAGATGGTTTCTGGGTATCGAGCTGAAGAAGTTCTTGGTCGCAATTGGTACTTCTTCTCTATATCTAACCTCTTATTTGTAAAGTAAACTGAATTAATGGGGAATTTTTTTTTTTAGGTTTTAATTGATATATTAATTTGGGTTTTCTGATGTGATTGTTTTTTGGAAGGGGGGTTTGGAATTGTGAATGATCGTTACTTTTTGGTAATCTTCTTGTTCTTGTTGCATTTTTATGTGAATTTGTGGAAGTTTTTTTGTTGGAATTGTAGGAAAAAGTGTAATGAATTTCATGTGCTCCAAAATGCTTCATCTTTGTTTATCTTTGTTTTGTATCTCAATGGTTAGGCCTGAGAATGTATGCTTAATTTTGAATGTTTGAAGGGTAACTCAGAAAGGGTAGTGCTTAATAGTGAGACAAAATAGTTGTTTATAGTTCTACAAAGTTTTTGATGGTGTTTTAGGAGTTTTTAGGATGATTAGACATCAGGGTTTTCTGGAACTTTCTGGTGCTTTTCTTGAATCCACATTTGTGTTATCCATTGCACTTGAGCTGAAGCCATAGACATATATATCAGTGGTTTAAAATCCTGTCCTACTGCAGCATTTTCGTATGCGACTTTACCATCGTGTTGTGCAGTATGCTGTACTGCTGCTCTTATTAAAAATTTCAGAGATACTATCTAAATTTGTATGAGGAAATTGAAGTGCTTTTTGAATGGCGACAAGTGACTTTATAAAATTGTATGGGCAAGAGTGTCTCTAATATAGTGGATTGAGTTTGGAAGTGAACCTTTTGTCTGGACAAGTTTAGTCTTATTTGCGTCAACGTCGCTGTCCTAGCCTGTATGTTGATCACTTGAGGTTTTTCTTCAATTTAGGTTGAGTTTGATGGCCCCAACTCAAAGTTAGCGTAGTATCTTGGTCTTGTCCAGTTTACTTTTAACATGGATTTGGTTCCAATTAAGCGTGCATTTTGGTTATTGTCTAATTGTCCTAAGTTTTGTTTTGCTGGATATTATGTGTATTTAGTTTATATTGTGAAATTTGATTTTGAAATGGTCTTCCTGTTGTTCTCAACTTTTGGTTTTAGAGATTTGTACTTGAGCTGTAGCTTTCGTGTAAATGGTGCGACTTTCTTTAAGTATCCATATTTGAGCTATTAATTCCTTGGGTAAGAAGTTTAGGCATGCTTGGATTATGAGTATGCGACTAGTGGATGGTCACGCTCACTCCCAGTTTGACAATGATGAATAGCTAATCTCGAGATAGTTCGTTTCTTAGAGGAAAGACATTGATTGTTTGGGAGTATGGGTGGAGCAAGATAGTTTGTTTCTTACAGGAAAGACATTGATGGGTGGAAGAATGGGTTTATGATGCTCAATTCTCGTTTTAACTGAATGACAAAAGTTCATATATTTTTGTATTGGATTCGTGTTTATCGTAGACAAATATAGTATTCTCATAGGAGTCTTGTTCTTGCATTAAACGTTTATAGTATTATGATATTCCTTCATGGATTGGGACACAGAGCTCACTATTGCAAACCTAGATGTCAAGTGATTGTTCTAGCATTAGACGTTTATAGTATTATGATATTCCTTCATGGATTGGGACACAGAGCTCACTATCGCAAACCTAGATGTCAAGTGATGCAAACCTAACTGACAAGCATTTAAGTTCGTTTCGGATTACCTTTATGTTGATACTAATCTATCCCCTTCTAATTGCTCCACAATCACAACAATACCAAATCCTTAATCTCATGAACCAATAGTCCAATGGTTGTCCAAATAAATTCATCATTTTCATTCATTTCAATTTTTATATCTCAACTTGGAAGTCTAAATCCTTCATTTTCTTTTTCACTTTTGCCTTTTAGGTCATCTTCGGTCTTTCTTATCATCTTTTTAAGTTCTCTGAATTCTAACTTCCTATTTTCCTCATCGGTTCACTAATACCCTGACTTTGCACATGCCTAAACCATCTTAAACTATTCTCTTTCATCTTTTCCTCAATATTCACCACTCCTAAATCCTTTGTCATATCTTCATTTTGAATCTTATTCCTCAAGGTGGCACACTTATCCATGGAGGCTTTTGCATTTTCTACACATATCTTCGTACTATGATCCTTTCTAAAAGACCAACATTATGATCATATTGTAGCTTTGCCATCGATAAAATTTGTCTATATCCAAGGAGTTGTTAACTATTTTTGCCACATAAACTCAATTCAATGGGTCACATTTTGTTAGATATCCTCGTTACTGAGGAATATAATCCCAACGTATTTGAAGAATCCACATGGAGCGATTATTTTCTCTTCCAACTTTTGAGTGTTTTTACTTATCCCAACGTATTTGAAGAATCCACATGTGCCAAAGTGACACTTCATGTGCTCCTTTTTACTCCAACATAATTTAAACCCTCGTTGCTTAACTCTTATCTACATTGTTCTAACTTAGCAGTAACCCCTTTGATAGTCTTATTTACCAAAACAATGTAGCTAGTAAACAACATGCACCAAGGCCCATCACCTTGAAACGATCGAGTAATCTCATCTAGGAATACCGCAAAAAGAAAGGGCTTAAGGCTAGACCTTGTGATCGGAAAATTTTGTGTTGCCCCTTGACATGCCTTTAAATTTGTCTTCATTTCTCGATACATATTTTGCATTATGTTAATGCATTTCTCGTAATACCCTTTGTCATTGCCCACCTAAGCTCCCTTGTCGTATGCATTATATTAATGTCTTTCTCGTAATAACCTTCTTCGTCATTGCCCACCTAAGCTCCCTTTGTCATTGCCCACCTAAGCTCCCTTTGTCATTGCCCACCTAAGCTCCCTTGTCGTATGCCTTTTCCAAAAAGTGCGCCTTGTAGGCTCTAAAATATTGATGCTCTTAGTCTGGTTCAACGAGATACAATAGGTGCATACTTTTTTCGTTGCACTTTCTGTGCTTTTTGTGCCTTTGGTTTTTTGAAAAATGTGTCTTCACAATATGTGAAAGAACAATCAGAAGGAAAAAGAGTTTTTTTTTTTGAAGAGGGGGAAAGAAAAAGAAAAATCAATTGCTCTTGTTTTTTCAACTAGAAGTTTTTGGAAAAAAAAAGCGCTCCACCTATGAAAATCTTGCCCTTTCGCCTAGGCTCTAGGACTTGGCCTTCCAAATATGCAAATTTAAATTTTCTTCACCTGTGATGACTTATGTTTGTAATTGCCTATTCTATATCTAAACAGTTGCCATTGTGCAAGAACTTTGTTCCATTTTGTTTGCGGTTCATGGGGCTATAACTTTTGTATCTAAAGAAATGAAACCTCTACCCTTTTGCGATTTATCTATTTGAAAGTGTTTCATAGGACTCATTTATGGAAATACATCTTGTTCTTATGCCAAACGAAAATTTTTTGGTAAATTGCTACATAATCATTCTTCATTACTATCTATATTAATCCTTGCAGTTAGGCATACCATGTTTCCCTTTGGATTAATGTTTTACATTGGCTTGTGTTTGACTTGAAATTTGCTACTCTTAGTATCCCTCTAATCATGAATTTGTTTAAAATAGACGCTTGTATAGTTGTATTCGAACTCAAAGATTCATAATTAGAATGTTACACGTGGCACTTGACTGATTCCATCAGATGATGGCGATGTGTTTACTTTTGGACCTTAAAAGGTAGTCACATAAATATATTGAACAAGATTTTATTTGAGGAGTGTAGTTAGAAGGTAGTTAATGGGAAAACTCTTTATTTAAATGTGTGTCATGCTTTTCCTTACTGAGACATATGTTTATTACATTTGACTTATTATGTTGCTTTGCAGTCGTTTTTTGCAATGCAGAGGTCCATTTGCTAAAAGAAGGCATCCATTGGTGGACTCAGCTGTTGTTTCAGAGATAAGGAGGTGCCTCGACATAGGGGTTGAGTTTCAAGGTGAACTGCTCAATTTTAGGAAAGATGGCTCTCCTCTTATGAACAGATTGCGGCTGGTTCCTATATACGGAGATGATGTAACTATAACTCACTTTATTGGAATTCAGTTATTCTCTGAGGCTAATGTTGATCTGGGTCCACTCCCTAGCTTTACGGCAAAAGAATCTATAAAGTCATCTGATCTTTTTCGTTCTGGTCTTTCATCGTTTGAACCTTTTCGCTCTCGGGAGCGAAACATGTCTTTTGAGCTTTGTGGGCTTTTTCAACTGAGTGACGAAGTTGTTACTCTAAAGATATTATCGCGGCTGACACCGAGGGATATAGCTGCTGTGGGGTCTGTTTGCAGGCGGCTTTATGAGTTAACAAAAAATGAGGATCTTTGGAGAATGGTCTGTCAAAATGCTTGGGGTTATGAAACCACACGTGTTCTAGAGACTGTTCCTGGGGCAAAGAGAATTGGATGGGGCCGGCTGGCCCGAGAACTGACTACTCTTGAAGCGGCAACATGGAGGAAGGTGACTGTTGGTGGTGCTGTTGAGCCCTCACGTTGTAATTTCGGTGCTTGTGCAGTTGGAAATCGTATTGTCTTATTTGGTGGAGAGGGGGTTAACATGCAGCCTATGAATGATACATTTGTGTTGGATTTAAATGCTAGCAACCCCGAGTGGCGTCATTTCAAAGTGAGCTCTCCACCTCCAGGTCGCTGGGGTCATACTCTTTCATGCGTGAATGATTCGAATCTGGTTGTATTTGGTGGCTGTGGAACTGAAGGCCTGCTTAATGATGTTTTCGTTCTTGATTTGGATGCCAAGCAACCAACCTGGCGTGAAATTTCCGGACTGGCGCCTCCTCTTCCCAGATCATGGCACAGCTCTTGTACACTTGATGGGACCAAGTTAATTGTATCGGGTGGATGTGCAGATTCCGGGGTACTTCTGAGCGACACGTTTCAGCTTGATCTCTCATTGGATAAGCCTGTATGGCGAGAAATTCCGGCAGCATGGTCCCCACCATGTCGTCTTGGCCACACATTATCCGTCTATGGTGGGAGGAAAATCTTGATGTTTGGAGGTTTAGCTAAAAGTGGACCTCTTCGTTTCCGTTCAAGTGATGTTTACACAATGGACCTGAGCGAGGAAGAGCCTTGCTGGAGATGTGTCACTGGAAGCGGGATGCCAGGAGCTGGAAATCCGGGAGGGATTGCTCCTCCTCCCCGGTTAGATCATGTGGCTGTGAGCCTTCCAGGTGGCAGGATCCTGGTGTTTGGTGGATCAGTGGCTGGTCTTCATTCTGCCTCACAACTTTATCTACTTGACCCAACCGAAGAGAAGCCAACATGGAGAATACTAAACGTACCTGGTCGGCCCCCAAGATTTGCTTGGGGACATAGTACCTGTGTTGTCGGGGGCACAAGGGCTATAGTTCTTGGCGGTCAGACCGGAGAAGATTGGATGTTAACTGAGCTTCATGAGTTATCATTAGCAAGCATGGTGAAACAGGAGGAGCAGCTATAGGAAAAGCATTATTCTGATAGTAATAAAAATGGAGGATTTTCACTGAATTTGAAAAGTACCGACAGCCAATTTACTGTTGCGATAGAATCGACAATCGACAATCGACAATCGACATTGACATCAACCGTGGATTGATGGGTACTCGTGGATTGACGTTGTTCTGCTCTCTGGTTCACATCATTGTCAGATCGACTTCATTCCAGATTTGGATTTTTGGGATTCGTATGAAACGAAAAATATGTGAATCATTCTTCGTTTTTTTACTGCAGATCTTATAGGTGGGTTAATTGTCATAGTTTTAGAGTTTCACTTCACTACTCTTGAAGTTCAGGTTCTTCTACATCCCGAGCCTTCCTTTTCTTCCGTTTCTTCCACTGTTTTGAGGTCCGTAGTATCTAGGAGCATGGGCGAACAAATAATTCCAAAAAAGAAAAAATAAGAGGAAACAAACCCCTTGATTAAACCTTGATGGAAAGCGGGTGGTTCAGTATATATATATATTATATATATATATACCAAGTAATGTACTACTTTTGTGTATGCATTTGTAGTGAGAAATACTGTATTTTTCTCGTATCTCTTTGTACAACATCAATCTTCTCTTCAGGTTCTACAGACTCTGAACCGAGCAGAAGCTGAAGTTGAAGTTTGGCTTTTTTTTCTCCGCACTTGATTGTTTTATATTTTTGTGACGCCTTAATTTTGTTTCCTTATGATAATATCTGATCAATTAACTCTTCGTATAAACTTTAGTCTTCTTTCATATACTCCTACTACTTATAAATGGATATAATCAAAATGATCTATACCTCAATTCTTTAGAAAATAAAATAGCCGCTTTTAAAAATCTTGACAAAAAATTATTACTTTAACATGTAAACATGTTAATATTTTTGACAAAAAGATTATATTTACATGAACTTTTCCCCCAAAACAGAAAACTTAAAATAAAAAAATAACTTTAGTATCAAAAGTGCTACTTTTTGCAAAAAAAAGTGTCAAGAATGACAAATTATTCTTTACCAAAAAAATTCAGAAAAAAAACTAATAAATTAACATAAAATTATGTTGCTTTATACATCAAAAAATGTTACTTTTTTAAAAAAAAATTACACATGTGATATATATATATATATATATATATATATATATATATATATATATATATATATATATATATATATATATATATATATATATATATATATATATATATATATATATATATATATATATATATATATATATATATATATATATATATATATAGGAAGCAGGGTTGTTCCTGATCATAGATAAGATAGGCATTTGCCTAGGGCTCAAAGTTAGAGAAGGCAATAATATTTAAAAATTATATTTAATGAAGTAAATTCTTAACAATATGCAATTTATGATTATTTCTTTTCTCAATTAAGTATATATATAATGCATCTACATTTATAATAAATATAGGGTTCTTATTTATAATTTTTCCAAACACCCGTTTAAGTTCATTTTCAACCCTTGATAGGGAGGCCTATTTCTTTCAATTTTCCTAGGGCCCATAAATTGTCAGGAAGAACACTAATAGAAAAAAGTTCAAGTGAGAACCATCCTTAAATGAGAACCATGAGAACCAATTTGTCTGATAAATAATATTACTTTTAGGCAAAAAGGTGTTATTCTTTTTTATGATACTGTTAGGCAACAAAGTGTTACTTTAAAAAAAATTCTGAAAAAACCTCAGAAAAAGGTATTACTTTTTACACAAAAAAGAATTACTTTTCGGAATAAACGTGTTACTTTGTAATATGTTTGTTTTTCTGAATTTTTTTTTTCTGAAAATAACACTTTTTTTTACTAAAAATTAATAGCTTTTTTTTTTAATACAAAGTAATATTTTTTATTCTAAAGTAACACATTTTCTGTAAAAAAGTAACTTTTTATCAGATATATTGGTTCTCACGGTTCGCATATAAGCTTGATTTTCACTGAAACTTGACCTATATATATATATATATATATATATATATATATGTACATATATATATATATATATATATATATATATATATATATATATATATATATATATATATATATATATATATATATGTAAAATTCATAAACAAAAATAATTTTTAGGTTCAATATATGGGGTATGTGTCTTATTTATGTTTTAATTTTTAAAATTATAGTGTACCTCAGACAGTAAATAGGTATCCCATTCAAATTAGATACCCTTAAAAATTGAATTTATAACCTTGGTTTTAGGGTTTTAACATTTTAAGTGATTTTTACTTAATCGTTATTTTGTATATGTTTATATATATTTAAGAAAAAGTAGGTAATTAAATGTTTTACCCTTTTGTTAGAGGCTTTTGAAGATTATGCCTTCATGTGATCCGTCTTGGTTGATGTTGTTTTGGTTATCTTTCTCATTGGCATTAAAGATGAGAGTGGCTTTTCTTTCCTCTTAGAGTTTGAAGCCTTTGCCACTTTTTCTTGGTTAGGTGGTACCTTAGACTTCTTTCCATTATCCGAAGGAAGCAACGTTTTCGCCATATTATGTCCATTTATAAACAAATCCTGTAAAATTGTTACAAACAAAAAAAAAAACTAAAGTATTAACACATTAAGCATACTCATTGATAGTTAATTCAAAAAAAAAAAGCATACATATTAATAGCTAGAAAGATGTGAATGCAATTATTCAAATCAAGGTTTTTTCATCTATATACTAGAAAAATACTCTATTTTGTATTAAAAGCTTTTGATTGAATTGGTTTCTTTAAATGGTATAAGAGCTAACTCAACTAAAAATTTAAACTTATGGTTGAGGCTCCAGGATGTTACATACTCTAACATTTTGTTGGAGAAAAAGATAAATTTACGTTTGCTAAAAAATATAATCCAATAAATTTAATTTTTTGGTTACAGGTTGGTTGGAGAGGTGGTTAATGAAAATCAAACTTAAATTTCGCCAGAGAATATATTAATTGTCGCTATTAAGCCATGATTTGATTGTCAATATAATCTAATAAATTAAAAGATATTTTCCACATGAACTACCGATAATCCTACACTAACTAGTTTAGGCAGTATTATACTTAGATGTGTTTAAAATAGACTCGATGATTCGATTTTTATCGACGTTATAATCGAATTCGACTTCAAAACGAACTTAAAATTATGTAAAAGTCAATTTGGACACAAGATCTAATTTCGACCTGATAACCCGAATGAACACTTTTAGTTATAACCCGTCACCTCACAAGAGAGCCCTTTGGGCTCAAAGTGTGAATGCAACCCAAATTCTCCTTATACATATCGTGGAACATTTCATGTTTTAATAAAGTGTGATTGAGATTTGAACCCGTAATATTTTGTCACATGCGCTTCTGATAACTTATGAAATGTTTTATATTCAATCACAATATTTTGTTATAATAGAGTTTCTACTTCCATTTTAAGCGTTCAGGCCTCTACGCTTCAATCCTTTGTTTTCCCCTCCCTTTCTCATACCTTTTTCTTAAATTCACCTTTATTTATTAGTCATTTGGAGTAGTGTTAATTAAAAAAAAACTATATTAATTAATATAAGAGGGAGATAAACTAAATTTTATATTTAGACGAATAATTTAGGATGAGATTGTATCATTTCTTTTTACATTCTTCAACGTACGACTAGGAAAAGATTACAATATAATAATAAGATAAACAATGAATCCATAAATTTAATTCAAGACATTTTTTATAAACTAAAAGGGTATATCAGAAAATATTTTTCTTTTCTGTACAAAAAATATAAGGAAACACTCCACGGTTACTAATACAACTTCTGAATATCATAGATTATTGTATGAGACCATCTCATATGCTTTATATATGACTAAATAGCCCTTACTAATATAAAATAAAAAAATCAAAATAAAAACTTTTTATTTTGAGATTATTTCACTGAGAGACGATATTCTCTTAAAAAATAGCTAATCAATATTTTTCATCAATATCATGTAAGCTATAGTTCAATGATTTGTAACACTAACTCTAACTTTTTTTTTTTTAGATTGAGCTTACTTTAATGTTATTTTACTTGTTTTTAATAAATTGGTGCGCCTCTTAGCATTCAGAATTGTCATCTTTTCTATTATTAAAAAAGGTTAGATACGATTTTGATTATGCGTTTACCACGAAATAAAAATGAATATTTTAATGTTAATTTTAGTTATAATAATTATATTACAACGGATTAAAAAATTAATATTTGAATTACCTAGGTGCATGCATGTATATTTTAAAAACCAACTCCTAACTTTTAATATATAAAATAATTCTATTTTGAATCGATGAGTAAACATAAAATCAAATCATTCGATCAAATTATAGAATTGTATAATCCTACAAAATAACAAAAATTAGATAAAAAATAATATATATAATTATCAAATGTTGGGAATGGATTTCATAAGGGTATGTTTTACGGTCCGTTTGGTTAAAGGTATTAAATGGTGGTAATGAGAATGATTTATAGTGTAAAATTTCATCAAAAGTTCCGTATCATTCCCATGGTAATGAAACTTTGATCACAAAAAAGTTTTTTATTTACAAATTTCCATTATCACTTAATACCACCTCTCTCAATGATAATACGTAGGAATGAATTTCATGAAGAAAATAAGATGATTGAAGATGGACAAGTATGACCATCCAGGTAGCTAAGAGATTTTTCATTCAAAATTACACTAATTTTTCATTCCCATTGTAACCGTTTATTACTACCTACCAAACGGACCATTAGGGTATTGTAAACCGGAGGAAGCATTTAAACTTTTTACATTTTAGTTTTTTTCTCATGGATTTAATTTTTTTATTTTATGAAATCCATAAATCAGGAATATGACAAAAATATAGAAAATTTTATTTTGGTTTGATCCAACTTTATGCTCTTTAATTTTTATATAAGTTTCACTTTTGTTATGGTAAGCGATATTGAATTTTTTTTTTTTTTTTTTTTTTGCAATTAAAAGGAATATATTAACTCTAAAAAAAACATTTTACAACCTAGGCTATAATAGAAAAAAACACCTCAAAACACGAAAAAGAAGGCACCAACCAAACAAAACTACCAAAGCCAGACCAAGATAACAAACAAACAAAATACCCATAACCTATCCTCTTAATAACCAATAACCAGAAAACAACGAAAAGGAAGACACAAAAAACCAAACAAAACATAGGGGCCAAATAACCAAAGACTTCAAAAGAAACCAAAACTCGTGCGCAAGCTACTCAACAAAAACACCTCGAAATTCAAGAACAGAGGAGCCAATCAAGAGAGACTAAGGAAGCCATATTCATCCCACCAGGAGGGTAGGATGACTATCACATCTATTACCAGTTTCACTCCACACGTCTTTTTCTTTAGCCTTCTTTCTTCTGTTCACTTAAACCCAATCTTTAGTTTTTATCTGATGATTATTTTTACTTACGACTTAAACTTTTGAATAAATACTTTTAAAATTAATGGTTAAAATTAAATTAAAAAATATTAAATTTTTAAAAAACATAAAAAACTACCCAAAATAAAAGACAATAAAAAACCTATGGTTTGTTATGTTTTTACCTCATTAAATAATGAAGACACGTCAAAACATAAAATAAAATGTTTACAAAACAAAAAATAATGAGATTATATATATTCAAATAAAACTTTTACATTCAATTTTTCCGAAGAAGTATTTTTGCACATATTAACAAAGTGAATGAAATAAATTCCCACTCTGATTGTCTCTTTACATTTTTTAACCTGTAAAAATATAATAGAGTAATTTTTCATAAAGAGATCTAAAAAAAATGAATCCATAAATTCCAAATTAAAATACTTTCTAAGAACTAAAATGGGGTTTTGATGGATCAAAGTGAATCTAGATTCTAAAAATCTTTCGGTTAATTGTGTTAAAAAATTCAGGGAAAGATTGATACCTCAAAATGCTTATCAATATTTTTGATCGATATCTTGTAACTTCTATTCCAATGGTCTGTAACTTAAACTCTGGAGGTTCAGCGCCGCTGCTTTGATTTCTTCTTTGTTTCTGTGGAGAAAATTTATGAAGAAATATAAAGAGGGTTTTTTAATCTAGGGAAATTTGTTTACAATAATGATATACAGCTTGTATTTTATAAATGTATATAATAATAATAATAATAATAAGCTTACGGTGTTCGTGGCTACTGCAGCCAGTATGGAAGCTTAGGAATGATATAATCTGGAGGCACAAAGATGCAGCAGCCACAACGCAGATGGTTGACCATATTAAGTGGATTGTCAAGAATAGAATGTTCCAATTGTGTAATGATAACAATAGACATATAGATTGGCTCAAAGCTTTATAATTTCTTTTTTAGAATGATGCTACAAATTATTTAGCATTGCTTTGGAACCCTTCCTAGAAGGTGGCCATAGTTTATGCTCATGATGAATTTGCATCATTTGATTCATATTCTTTGTATCTGGTTTGTTTCTTGATAAATAAAATCTCCTTATTTCTCAAAAAAAAAAAAAAAAATAATAATAATATCACTTGTGATTGCTTATAATGTTTCTCCAAGTTGCTTTCAATTTAAATAGGTGCATGCATGTAAAACTAAAAGGGTGCTCCTAATTCATAATATCTCAAATTCAGTTGCATAACATTTGCATTTGCATTAGAACTTGTAAGCTTCTCACGAGATCATAACTCATCCTACCAAAGCTACTCGGAGTTTCGAAGGAACTATCAAGTTAGAAAGAATTAAGTGAGACTTGGTTTGCTTGGTGACAATTTATTGGGGGTAACAATATATTTATGTGATATTTTTGGTTTGGATAATATTGTTGGTACATATCTTGAATTTATTTCCTTATTTTCGTGATTTTCTTTGATTCGAGTCGGTTAGGTTGTATGTGTATATTTATGTTTGGCAAGGCTAATGAAAAGGCAGAAAAGTCATTACTATGTACTCTTTTATGGTATCAAGTGCAAGATAAATTTTTTTTTTTTTCAAAAATCGTAAATTATGGCCGGTGATGATTTAACACCGCCACCACCACCGTCAAAAATCGAAATAAACAACCTCTTTTATCTCGGTGCTCATGACAGGCCGGGTGATTTCATTACTCCAGTTCGTCTAAAACTCGACAATTACGATGCTTGGTCTCACGCCATCTTTGTTGCTCTCTCTTCCAGACGCAAATTTGGTTTTCTTGATGGTACCATTATCGATTTTGTTCCTCCTGCAACGAAGGAGGATTGGGTTGTCGTTCATTGTATGCTGGTTTCTTGGATCATGAATACCATTGATCCCGAGGTAAAATCTATGCTTTCGAATTATGATAATGCCAAACGTTTGTAGGATGATTTACGTGAACGATTTTGTGTTGTTAATGGACCTCGCATACAACAATTAAAATCACAAATTAACAAATGTGAACAATCAAAGACAATGATTGTTGCAATTTATTTTGGAAAATTGAAAGTTTTGTGGGATGAATTGGCTAAATTGCAACCTTTAATTCATTGTAAGTGTGGCAAGTGTTCTTGTGATGTTGGTTAACAACATGAAAAACGGCGTGAAGATGATATGTTGCAACAACTTTTACTTGGTTTGTATTCCGAGTATTATGCTCCAATCCGGTCCAATATTCTTGCACAAGACCCTTTGCGCTTGTTAAACAAAGCATATCAGCAGGTTTCGCAGGAAGAATTGGTCCGTGGTATCGACCGTGTGAAGGATGAACAACCTCCGACCGTGGGGTTTTCTTTCCGTACAGGTGCAGGGAAAGGTCGAGGGTCGAGTGACAGACCTTCGTCTCAAGAGAAACATGTCTGCACCTACTGTAAAAAGACGGGTCATCTAGCTTCGAATTGTTTTTCCGTTACAAGTTTGCACACATTGTAAGAAGAGAGGCCATGACGTCTCTCGTTGTTATGACATTGTTGGTTATCCTGAGGGTTGGAACGCAGGGGACAAAGGTACTAAACCATGTAACAGGTGAAAAATACCGAAAAATCGCTTGAGTGGTAAGTTTGATACTTCTTCTTGGATCATTGATACAAGTGCTACTCACCATGTAACAGGTGAAAAATCATGGTTATTTGACATTCAACAGTCACATTGTCCCGTTGGCTTACCTAACAGTGACTTGGTTTTCGCATCCATAGAAGGATCGATTAAATTGTCTGATACGATTACTCTTCATCGAGTTCTTTATGTTCCTAACTTAAGTTGCAGTTTACTTTCAGTTTCACAACTTAATGATAATTTAAGAACAATTTTCACATTTAATCATGATGTGTGTTGCATACAGGACCAAATGAAGGAGCTAATTGGAACAGGAGTTAGGCGGGATGGACTATACTACTTTAGCAAACCGAAGGTGGTGTCTGCAATTGAAGCTACAATGGATTTGGAATTATGGCATAGACGTATGGGGCATCCTTCCGAGAAAGTAGTTAAGTTACTTCCTCATGTCAGTAGATTTAAGAGTGGTTTGAATAAAGGATGTGAAGTATGTTTTCGTGCTAAACATCCTAGAGACAAGTTTACTTTGAGTGAAAATAAATGTTCTAGAATTTTTGAGAAAATTCATTGTGATCTGTGGGGTCCTTATAGACATGAATCCTCTTGTGGTGCTCGTTATGTTTTGACTATTGTTAATGATTTTTCAAGAGCTGTATGGATTTATTTGTTTATTAATAAAACAGAACTGTTTCAGATGTTTATGGCTTTTATGGCTATGGTTGATAGGCAATTTTTTCAAATTGTTAAGATTGTACAAAGTGATAATGGTACTGAATTTAAATGTTTACTTGATTATTTCCGTGCTAATGGCATAAGTTTCAAACCTCATGTGTCAGTACACCACAACAAAATGGGAGGGTTGAGAGAATACATAAACACATTTTGAGTTTAGGGAGAGCTTTGCGTTTTCAAGCCAAATTGCCTATTTTTTTTTTGGGTGAGTGTGTCCTAACTGCAGCCCATTTGATTAACCGAACACCTACTCCTATTCTCCAAAACAAAACATCGTTTGAAATTTTATTTCACAAACCACCCGCATTTGATACTATTCGCACATTTGGTTGTCTGTGTTTCGCTCATAATCAAAAAACTAAGGGAGACAAATTCGCTAGCAAAAGTAGGAACTGTGTCTTTGTGGGATATCCGTTTGGTCAAAAGGGTTGGAATCTGTATGATTTAGATACGAAAGAATTTTTTGTGTCTCGTGATGTGAAGTTTATTGAGGATGTGTTTCCTTTTGGTTGTCCTGATGATGTCAATATTGAGTCTAGTGTTGATCTTGTTGGGGAAGTTCATGAGGATTTTGCGGAGCTTGGTGTTTGTGACAATAGTTGTGATGATGAGGAGGATGTGTATAGACGATGGGGGGAGGGGGGGCGTGACGATGGCAACAACCAGCCTACTTCCGGTGGTCAGCCAGTTGCGCCCAGTCAGCTCCCCATTGGCAGCACCAAGACTGCTAGAATTTCACCGCTAGCTGACTCGGTGACAACAGCTCAGCAACATGATGTTGCTAGTACCGAGAATCAGGAAGCTCTTCAATCCGATCAAGAAATGGGTCGCAGGTTTCGCATAAAGTATCCGCCAGTTAGGCTTCGTGATCATGTTACTCATACAGTTCTTGCTAATAGTCCATCTCTCTCTTCTCCGGTTTCTAGTCATCCTTCTGGTACTCCGTATCCTCTCACACATTATATACATTGTGATAATTTTTCTAACAATTATCGTAAGTTTATTGCAGCAGTAGTTAATGGCACATAACCGAAGTCATTCAAAGAAGCCATGAAATATGATGGTTGGCGAAAGTCAATGCAAGAAGAAATTAAAGCCTTAGAGGAAAATGGCACTTGGACCTTGGAGCCTCTTCCTCCTGGTAAGTGCGCTCTTGGTAGTCAGTGGATCTACAGGACCAAGTTTCTCTCAAATGGTTCGATTGAACGGTTAAAATCTCGACTTGTTGTACTCGAAAATCATCAGCAAGAAGGGGTTCATTATAATGAGACGTTTGCTTCGGTTGTCAAAATGACGACAGTTCGGACCTTTTTAGCCATTGCAGCTTCTAAAAATTAGGAGCTTCATCAAATGGATGTTCAAAATGCTTTCTTGCATGGTGATCATGATGACGAAGTGTACATGAAGTTGCCTCCCGGATTTGAGAGTTCCGATCCTTCGTTGGTGTTTAGATTGAGGAAATCTTTGTATGACTTGAAACAGGTTCCTAGATGTTGGTTCGCAAAGCTAGTCACAGCTTTGAGAGAGTATGGATTTCTTCAATCTTATTATGATTATTCATTATTTACATCCACTAAGGCTCATATTCAAATTAATATCTTAGTTTATGTTGATGATTTGATTATATCTGGGAATGATTCCACTACTTTGTGTACTTTCAAGTCTTACCTTAGTGATTGTTTTAAAATGAAGGATTTAGGTCCCTTGAAATATTTTCTGGGTATAGAAGTTGCTCGTAGCTCTGCAAGATTGTTTTTGTGTCAAAGGAAGTATACTCTAGATATTGTGTCTGAAGCAGGTCTTTTGGGTGCCAAGCTAAGTGGTTCTCCTATAAAGCAAAATCATAAACTTGGCTTGGCTAATGGCGAGTTGCTTGCGAATCCGGAGTCCTATCGCAGACTAGTTGATCGCTTGATATATCTTGGTGTTACTCGTCCGAACTTAGCATATTTGGTACACATTCTGTCCCAATTCATGCAGGAGCCAAGAATTGAGCACTGGGAGGCAGCCTTAAGAGTTCTTTGTTACTTGAAAGGGACAGGGTATTTTGTTGAGTGCAGAGTGTGATCTATCTTTGCACGGTTAGTGTGATGCGGATTGGGCAGCATGTCCTATTACATGGCGATCTCTTACGGGTTGGCTAGTATTTTTAGGTCAATCTCCTATTTCTTGGAAAACAAAAAAGCAACAAACGGTGTCACAGTCTTCTGCTGAGGCCGAATACAGGTCCATGGATGCCATTACGTGTGAGTTGAAATGGTTAAAAGCTTTATTGTTGAGTTTAGGGGTGAATCATCCAAAGGCAATCAAGTTGTTTTGTGATAGTCAGTCAGCTTTGCATATAGCAAAGAATCCGGTTTTCCATGAAAGAACGAAACATATTGAAGTGGATTGTCATTTTGTTAGGGATGGGATCAATGACGGTTTAATTTCTCTGTCTCATGTTTCAACATCTTCTTAGTTAGCAGATATATTTACGAAGGCTCTCGATAAAACACAGTTTGATTCTCTTCTCTCCAAGTTGGACATTCATGATCCTTACGCTCTAACTTGAAGGGGGATATTGGGGGTAACAACATATTTATGGGATATTTTTGGTTAGGATAGTATTCTTGGTAGATATCTTGTATTTATTTCCTTATTTTCGTGATTTCGATTCTAGTCGGTTAGATTGTATGTGTATATTTATGTTTGGCAAGGCTAATGAAAAGGCAGAAAAGTCATTACTATGTACTCTTTCATAATTGCATCGACTAGGGGAAATGTGATACACTAATATTTTTACATGTGTTTTCCCTTCTCTATAGGTGTTTAGAGGACCCTATTGGTTTTTTACACATATTTTCTATTTGATTATATGTTTGTCTTGAAAAATTGGTCATCTCAAGTATTTTGCGAGTAAATACGCTAATATCACCAATACTTTATTGGACTATATCACTTTTTGACTTAGACAAAATTTCATCCATGAAGAAATGGAAATAAAATAATGAATCAAACCAGGTTTATCAATATTCAATCAGATCACCCATCACTTAGAAGAATTCACGAGAAGAAAACTGGAAAGTTGTATCAAAAGTACCCAATTGGGAATACTCAGTCAGATATTCCAACTTACCTGGTTGGATTTCCAATCACTCTCATATCGTAGCAAATAAAGGAATAAAAAAGTGAACACTCGATCGAGTATGTCAGCAGCACTTAGTTAGTTTTAGAGCCTCGAAGATAGAATATTAATGGGTCCAAATACTCGATCGACGTGTTTTTCAATACCCAGTCACGTATCTCACGATGAATTTGATCTGATATTCCAATTTTTAACCTAGATTTTAGAAAACATTATATGTAAAAGATAGTTTTGTATTATAATTTTACTTGGAATTTCTGGTTTTGACTCTCTTTGGAAGCTTATTATTAAGGAAGTTCATTTTCTATATTTTTTCTTCAATCATGCTTAGCCTATTTGAATTTATGTCTTTTCATACATCTATGTTAGGCTACATTTATCTAGGGGTTAAGGGATGAATCCATATCAATTGGAGTTTGTATAATTAAATATATGGTTGAAAGATGCGTTATTATTTTATGATCTTTATATATTTGTAGATGTATGTTAGGTTATAATTAAACGACCAAAATTAATTTTAATATATCCAATCAATCTTTGGTATTAGAAAGATTATTAATCTCTTCATGATGATTAGCCTTCGAGAATTATAATCACAAAAAGTTTAGTCACGTATCAAGCATATTAATAGTTAAAAATATCCTAGACCTAGGGCTTCTAAGCAAGTTGGGATATATTTCCTACTTACTACTTAGGAATTAGGATTGTACAAGCTAGTAAGAATGACATTCCATAGGGTTCTCCATAATATATTAAGAAGTTTAGTAGCACAATTTAATTTTCATATAGTAGTCCAATCAGGATCCACTTTGTTCAAGCCCTTAAAAGGAGGTTATAAATAATCTTACAACATATGGGTGCCTCTTACTAAGCATCTTGCCCAAAGCTATCAATTTCCCGGCCCCTATTAACACCTCAGCCCCATTAGACCCGTTGCTCATCGGTGACTATCCATAAAAGCTGTAAACTGGCCCCACAAATTAAGATAAGTCCAATCAGCACACATTGGTCTCATTCGTGCACCCACCAAAACCTTTTAGGAGGTCTTTCATCCTAAGATTGATCCCCATCAAGCATGCTTAACTTTAAAGTTCTTAGGAAATGAACTACTTAGAAAAGAAAATACACTTTATTATTATGAATAGTTTAAAGATGCTAATATGATTTTGACTTTTAAATTTTTAATGAAATTTATATTAGATCTAAATATTCAATTAATAATTTTTTATGCAATAAGATTAAATTTTAAGTTTTATTATTACTTTTTAAAAAAATATGTGTACATTTGCAGTGTTTTTCACATTCAATTTTCTATTATCAAACTGTTATATTGTCATTATATCAATAATTGCATTTGAATGAAAAAATATTAAGTTGATAACAATATACTTGCATGATTGTTTAAGAATCATATTTTTATGTATGTCAATATTAAAAAGTTTGGGTATTTCATGGATTTCAATACTAGTGTGTGTCTAATTATAAAGATAAAAATTAAGAATTTTAGTATAATTTCTTTATTTACTTAAATAATTTGGAAATAATCAGACACACACTGAGCGGAATACCCTAGTATGATGATGATAATGAAATTAGAAATTATAAAGATAAATTAGTGGGTCGACTCTTCTAATTTAAGGATAGTTTTGACTATGGAATAATATTTTGATTTTTTGACCATGTTATGGTGACTTTTTCATCATCATTGTTATGGTAAATACACCGGATATAATAATGATGAATATAGAACTTATAAAGATAAATTAGTGGGTCGACTCTTCTGATTTAAGGATAGTTTTGACTTTTGACTATGGAATAATATTTTGATATTTTGACCATGTCATGGTGACTTTTTCATCATCATTGTTATGGTTTATTAAAATTTTTTTTGCATCCCAAAAAGACCCCATCGGGACCACTCTTAATCTACTTTTTTTTTTCCCTTTCTACCCTTCTATTATATTTTAATCAAAATCAAAAGATCAAAAAGAAAATAGAAAAAATTACCAAAAATAATCCAATATTTTCATAATTTTTCTATAATTGTCTTATTTATTGATTAACCATGAAAAATCCCAACTTTAGGAAATATTTGCTTAGAGTAAACTCAGATAACCGAATAATCTGCTATAGTAGATAATTTACTAAAAAATTAAACTAAAAATTAATGTAAAATAAGTAAAAAAAAATTTGAAAATTTAAATAAAAAATTTTGAATGATAAAATAATTTAGAAAATTTTTTAAATTCTTTTATATTATTTCTGACATTTTATTTTACTTTATTTCTTTTAATTAAACTTAAAGTAATTTGGTTTACTCCAGAAAAATACCGTTAAAATTTAAATTGTTTATGTTTAATTAATTATAAATTCTCGTGAGAGATCATATCTAATTGGGCTGACCCATTATATATTTTTTAAAATATTATAAGTAGACATTAAGAATAATATAAGTTGACATTTGAGATATTAAAAGTAGGCATTAAGAATACGGCAAGTAAACATTAAGACTATGATAAGTAGGTATTAATCTTTAATGGGCTAGACTTGAAATACGTCTCTCAAAGATACATTCTCTCAAGAGACTAGCTGTTAATTAATAGGTAAAATTATTATAAAAAAATAAATATTTTCAAAGTAATTTTAGAAAGAATGTTGACAAAATCCCTCAATTTTCCTTCCCTCTACTTGGTTCTCACACCCTCTGTTCTCTACTTCCCTTGATCTCATCCCTTAGCTCATTTCACACTATCTTTTCCACTCTTTGTTGGTCTGAAAATGGCGAATGCAAAAGATCCATTAACCCCATCGCCAGCCATTGGAAAGATCGGTCCTTACACTGTCTTTCTAACTCCTCCTACGCCTAAACCCACTTCTGAACTCCCTCCTTCTATTCCAGAAACCCCCAAAAAAGTAGCCGTTATTTCTCCGCCTCCAGTTCAACCTCCTCCGGCTAAATTCGAACCGGCCGGTGACCGGTTCGCTTTTCTTTGGGATGCTGTCTCTAAAGTCCAAGACGGTACCGTTTTGCCCTTTTAAGATTCTTTACTTGTTCACTTTTGTTACTATCAATTTTATGCTTTTCTTTTTCCTTACTTTTTTTGGGTGTTTATGGTAAAAAAAATTTAGTGCATTCGAGTGTTGATTCGTACATGGCGAATTGGTTGGGCTTGAATCAGTCTAAATATCAATGGGCGTTGGATGATTACTATGAATCTAAAGGAATGGTAAGCATTTTTGTTCCTTCTACTATGAGATTTGTTTTGTGGTTATGTTATCTTGCACGAATTCTTGAGATTTTGTAAGGAATTGGAGTGAAATTTGGATGTTTTCTGCTTGAAGATTTGAGCTAAATAGAAGGATTCTAGGTTTTGATGTGCCTAGTGATTTGATTAAAAGCCCTATTAAGTATTAACATTGAATTACATGATATATGGAGTAACAAAAATAGGATTATGTGGCTCCACTCAAGCAAATTGATAGTAATGTATTATGTAGGAATTACTGCCAAGCAAATTGTCTCTTATAATGTCAATATGAAAAAATATCTTATATATGTTTTGGCAGCTTTTTGTATTAGAGAATTTAAGTTACTGTTATCAATAACATTTCCAACAGATATGTTATGGGATATTTTATGATTCTGAGATTATTACATTTGATAAGCTTTCCCTTGATAGTAAATTGGACAAGCTTATTGAAAGTAAATAGAAAGGTTTTTCGTTGATATTAGCTAGTTTTGTTGTGTTTCGAAATTAGTCCTTGTGTGGGATGTGTTGCACTTGCATATGTAAAAGTGTGTATTTGTTGTGGATTATGTGGCTGTAATTGAAGTGTAGAGTCATCTAAGTATTCGGTGGGGTACATGCCTTTGTCTACATTTGTAACTTGAAGTGTTTGATGGTACACGGATTATATTTGAATTTGACAAAATTTTGTTTGTAGTGGGTAGTCTATGAGATCAGTATTTGTGAGATGTTCTCTTTGGGACTTAATTACCTTTAGCAGGCTTTGGTTGGAAGACTAATTTTCTAGGCATTGTGAAAAAAATGTGGTTTTGATTGCAATTGCAGTATCAATCACGGTGATGCATGAGGGGGTAATGAAGTTGCCGTGTTGCCAAATATCGGTTGAAACAATGAGATCTTCCTTGAACTAACCTAAATCATGATTTATATATTTTTGATGCGGTTAGTATCAATTGGGGAATGGTAGTGCATTTTGCTAATATTATTCAATTCTTGCAAGTAAAATGTAGTTGATCGAGGGATGCACTTTAAGGTCAATGTGATTGGTGCTGCTAGTAAAGGGTAGAGTGTTGGCTAGGGGTGACGTGCTTATGAAGAGTTGTTTAGACTTCTAGTGCGTGCTGATGACGGAAAAGGAAATGATGCTAAGCGAGGGAGATTTTTTCCTGTTTGGATATGAAAGGAGAAACTGGGAAAGAATAAAAAATAGTTGTCTTGTATGAGGCCGTCTCACTATGAGATGGGCGCATACAATCAACATATTTTCTAATTGATCACTTTAAGATTGTTATGATCACTTTAAAGTTATAAGTCTTCACTTTAAGACTATAAAAATTGATCACTTTAAAGTTATAATTGGTCACTTTAAGATTTTAAGCGATCAATTTAAGGTTATAGATTGAAAGTGTATATTGGGATTTGGGTCAACCGAATAGAGATGGTCTCATTGTGAGACCGTCTTATTCGAGAATTTGTGAATAAAAATAGGAATTGGAGCGTCCATTTATTTTTGTTTCTTATACACCCAGTCCTTCATGTTTGGAATGGTTCTGAAAGAAAATAGATGCACACACCATTCTTTTGTATTTCATTCCTGTGCCTCCACAAATGCTAGTCTATTATGTTGCTAAAAAGTAAATCCATTTGGTGAGCAGTGAGCACTTGATGCAAGATACTTCACTTAACTTATGACTCCCAATCAAGGCTCATTATAGTAATTAGTAACCTGATTGTCTTGCTTCTTCTATTTCATTGGTTAATAGTCATTCCATTACTACCAAGTGACTACTAACTGGAGCTAGTAACCCATCTTTGGCAACATTATTGTCAAGACATTGTTGGGAAGTTGTGATAATGCATCTGACTTGGATCGGATCCTGTTTGATCTGAACCTCACCTGATCAATCAATCTCAAGTCTTATCACTAGCCAATTTTAATAGAACTTAGGGCCTTTTTGGTTTACCTTTACAGAAAGGAAATGAATCTAGAAGAGAAAGGAGAAGGTGAACAAGAAAGGGACTCATATTTATGTTTGATCTTGGTGAAAATTAAGAATCAACACATGCACTTTATTCCCTACCCTGTACCATGAAACACATCAGCCACCTAGAGTCTAACCCACTAGAATTCCTGCACAAAAGCATAAAATCTCCTTTTAGGATGTCCATTTGTCCAAGTTTCTAGTCGCAAAAAGTCAAATCACTTATTGTAAGCCTCGAGGGGCCATTTGATCAAAGGCAATGGAGAAAGAGAACGAATGCTTTTGTCATATATGACATAGAGTGGTATCTTAGATATTTTACTAGAGTTGGTTAGTTAGTTTAGGGAACAGGAAACTAGTATCAATAAGGAAGGGGAAGTAGAGAAATGGATGTGAATATTGTAGTCATTTGAGTTGATTTTAGCTCTAGTCTTGGGAGGAGTGCAAGTCTCTCAAATGTGTGTGTTGCTATGTTTACATTGTCACCTCGAATTACAGAAATACATATTCATTTACATTCACACATTTTTCACACCATTCACACATTTCCGTGCTACTTTGCTTGTGTTTGGCCAATAACTAATATTCTTGAAACGATGATGAATCTAGTCGATTATAACTTCCTATAATTGTTTCCACCATAGATACTACCACCAACACTTCCACATCCACCATTCCCATTGCCAGCACCCTACGTAACATTCTAGCCGTTGATTCCTATATTCTGCTGCACAACCAGATGCCATGAATAACAAAACTATCTTCATCTTCTTTCTTATTTCAAACTTCAATCCAAAATTCACATTCGGGTTTTTGCATTGGTAAACCACCAAATATCATTTCAACAACCACCATAACAATCAATTATGATTATTATCCGGTCCATGGACCATAGATATTCAAGCATGAATTCGGGAGAGAAAAGCTGAAAATATGTGAGATATTTTTATGACGATTGGTAGGAAGTGTTGTGGAGCTTGATTCTTCTTAGCTATGGAGTCTGTGGTTTAGTAATAATGGAAGTGTTAGGATTTGTTTGTTATGAGTTCAGATTATACCAAATTTTTATAAAAACACCCGTGCAATATGAAGTTTATAAGTATGAAATTACATACTAATATAAACTTTTTAAAAAAAATGCAATCGTGTATCGTCGTTATCAAATTATAAAAACTCAAATTATATGTAATAATCGATATAAATCATTTATAACAACATAATGAATAATACTGAATTTTTTTTAATAACATAATGTCCTAAATTACAAATCCTAAATTGTATATAACAACATAATGTACAAACTTTGAATTTAACTTACAGAGATCACTTTTTAAATTCTTCAGTCTTTTTATTGAATTGTATGATTACGTAAGTAATATATAAGTAATCTTAAAAAGTTCTAAATTACCAAAAAACAATTTGAGAGTCCGAAAGAGAAATTATAGAATCAAAAGAATGTAAATAAAAATATAGTTGCAAGTGCAATAATCTCAACAATAGATAATAATAATAATCATAATAAATAAATATTAAAATTAAAATTATCAGTTTTAAGTAAATATCGCAATGGGGGTGTTTGGCAAAATAGCTTATTAAACAGTTTTAACTTATTTTGATAGAAGGTTGGGTGCAATGCTATTGTTTGGTAAATTAGCTGGTTAAAACAACTTGTTATAAATAAGCTGTTTTTGAACAATCGGCTCATAGCAGGGGTTTCAAAATCAGCTATACAAATCAGTCAATAAAATCAGGTGATCAAATCAACCAACGTAATCAGCTATCAGCTATTTGCCAAACACCTTCATTGTATATCTGTGGTGAACCGATACCTGGACTAAAGAAAAAGATAGAAAAGAATGAGAAAAGAACAGTACAGAAAAGAGAGAAAGATCAGAAAAGGTAGAAAGAAGAAGAAGATTATAGAGATGAGAGCAAATTTAGAGTATGATAGGAGAGAGAAGGGTATATTTCATTGCATGCTCAACCAATTATTACATACTGATATATATAGAGCTACACAAGTACAAAAAGCTTGTTGCTACTATATGCTTATAAAAGATACTCCTTATAGAAGCACCATAACAAATTTCTGTTATAATATTCTCATTTATTCCCCTTAGTGTTCATTGCCACCTCAGCCCTTTTCTTACGACTCTGATAGACTAAAATACCCTTGGTATTTTCTGTAGGTATGACAATATCGTATCTTCAATTTTTTTTTTTTTTTGAGATGATCGTATCATATCTTCTATTTTAGTTAGGATATTATCTTAGGAATATTGATTTGCATATATGATCAAGAAAAAATATTTTTACCGTTATTTCTTTCCTAAATTGAGGAACTAAGTTGTACAATATACGCAACCTTTACAATTCTATTAAATTTATTGTTTATGTCAAGTTCTTGGTAAATAATAAAAAGTTTAATATTTAAATTAACAAGTTGAAAAAATAATACTGCAACTAAAAGGTGAATTTCGGACTTGTGCTATGAAATAACATGTGATTTACCAGTGAGCTAAAAATTTTGTTCTTAGTAGAAAAAATTGTAACATGTATATAAATTTGTTTTTTTCCTAAATTGTTTATTTTTTTTTTTTGCGTTTCAATAAGTTCAGTTAAACCTACTAAACTCTATCTAAAAATCCCACCCGAGTAAAGAAGATTAGCAACATACTTCAAGGGGCAGTAATTTATTTCTCTTGCCCAATACAACACATCAGGGAATTTTGGGGTTTTCTTTTCCTTCTGGTTCATTCTCTTTCTCTATTCCTTTCCTTTCCCTTGCTGAAACAAATAGCCATGGTCCACTTGGTTGTTGGTATTAAATAACGGGAATATTATTGGAAAGTAATACTCCCTCCTATTCACCCTAGGTCTTTCACTTCTTTATTTAGTCAAATCACCTTAAATGTCTTATTTCCATTTTGAGTATGTAATTTACCCTTATTAAACTAACTTTTTCACATTTTTACGCCTACTAACCCCACCTTATCCTTATTAAAAATGGTGAAAGTCAAATGGGACACATTGAGTGAATAAGAGGGAGTATAATTTTAGTAAAATTAGTAAAATTTAATGGTCATGCCTTTTCAATCCTATTGTCTCATTTTATTCACAAAATTCGTTCTAACGTGTTATCATTTAGAGAGGTGGTATTAGCTAGCAGCCTGGCAATGAAAAATATGTGGGCAAAAATACTTTTATTGTGAAAATTTATTACCATGAAAATGACATGTTACATATCATGAAACTTTACACTTCAAAGTACAAATCATTCTAACACGGTAAGAGTTTTAGATCAAGCTACAAAGGTGGTTGATGGGTGTTGAGAAGTCAGTGTGTTGTAAGGTCAGGTTGTGAGAGCCAGATTTTTGGTTGATAGGCTCTTCTTGATGTTGGACGTAGTTAGGGGCTGGTAGTCAAGGTGAGCTCATGGTGTAGAGGAAGAAGGAAACCAGTCCTTCTGTGAGAGGAGGGAACTGAGGAAGAACAGTTTTAAAGTTTTGCTTTCCAGCAATAGTGATAGAAAGGAATCAATACAACTACTTAAGCACCAACCAAAAGAATTAAGCACCATTCCCTTTACCTTTCTTGACGACCTCTAACCGGACGCTTAAAGTCAAATTGAGGTCACTGTTTCAATTCACCGACTTTGAGGCTGATCTAACTAAACGATTCAAGTTAAAATTTCAATTTACAATCATGAAATTTCAAGAATGAACTAAATCTGGTAATCTTGTGCGTATAAAAAATGAACATAAGAAACTCGTGCAATTGCTACAATAGCCACAATAAGAACCATTAAAGCCAACAAGAGAATCAGGTCTTGTCAGACCATATACCATTTTCCCCACATATGATCCTAGGTTCGATTCTCGTTGCCCCCTCCCCTACCCCTTCCTTTCCCTCGACCTATCCTGGACTCAAAAAAGCCAACAAGCTCATTATATACTAGATGTGCGTGTTTGTTGATTGTAAGTCAGAAGTGATTTTGCTGTAGAACTTTTAATTAGTCTTGTTTTAACTTTAACAATCAAAAATTATAATATGATTGTAGGAGAAGGGAGCTGGTCTCAAAAAAGAAGTTTCTAGCAAAAGGCAGTCTGTTTAATGGTGATGCTTTGCAGGTATAAACATTGATCATAAACCGACTGGATGAGTGAAACATAATTCGCTTCTTAGTTCGCCTTTTGAATTCGCGATTCGCTCAAAATGGCTCAAAAATAGCCTAAAATCGATCATAATTCTTTTTTTTTTTCGCAATTCGCTGGCTGACTAGTGAATCATGTGACACTGATCTAGATATACATACTCAAGTCTTGTTTTAGTTGCAAACTGACTCAGAGGTTTATGGTTTTTAGCAGGAATTATATGTAAAATGAGTCTTTGTACACCTTTCCAACTACAATATATCCTAGTAATACATGTGAAAATGGTGGAATCCACAACGGTTCCAGAGTTGCATCCGAAATGAAAATTTTCCGGCTTCATCCTGCGAAATGCAAGTGATGCATCTCTGATCTTTTGTCGAGGCGGTAGCTCGTGTAATTGTTAAATCTGGTAGGCTCTTAATGTTTCCACCGTGTATTCTTTATTGTATCGTTTGCGTAAACACATCATCTGTATGTCGCAATTTATAACTATCATGCTCACTCCAAGTTATCGCTTCAATGCAAGTTATCTGTTTATGAAGACGTTCCTTTGCTAGCCCTAGTGATTAAAACATTCATTGATACCCTCGATTTGAAGAGATGGATATCGTGAATAACACCGAACATTTAAAACAAGAATGTCGCAAGTTTTACAATAGAATGAGTATGTCATGCGAGCTCATCAAAAAAAATATGAAGATATGATAAAAAAAATAAATTTTAAAAAGAAAGTTACATGCAAGAGTATAAGGGTAAAAAAATTTTAAAAAATAAATAAACACCGTAATACTTGGAACATAATTCTTATTCTCAGCCTAATTTTGCATTTATAAGCCCTTCAAGTGATCCTGATAGAGCAAATAATATAACCATCAAGCAAACATAAGTAAAGGTTTTTAAAGCAATCCACCACCCTGTCCATGCTTGAATATTTCTCTGGCTCAAGTACATCTCTATTGGGAAATATATGGATAAAGGCCAAAACATGAGAGCACCAAGAATCCCCAAGACTTGATTGAAATATGGGAAGGCTATTGCTAGGAGGGTAGTTGATACAACATAGCCCGTTCGAAACCACAACCGAAAAAGGTTCACCCTAAGAGATGGAACCAATGGAAGCTTAAAAGAGTGTGAATTGTGGATAAATTCATTATCTGGGAACTTCTGAGCAAACCAACGGTCGATTGCTGCATAAAGTGCTTGGGTGAACACCTTGCCGAGGAAAAGTTGAGCAATTAGATAAACTAAATTTTATGCTGATAGAGTACATAACATATCATTAGATGAAAAAAAACCTGATAACCTCCAATGAGGTGAACAACAATGCAAACGTTAGCAAGGTTGACAAGCCAATATGGTTCATGTAGTCCTGTCATAAGGTTCCCCGGTGTATTATCTCCAAAAGCAGCATAACCAAACCCTCCACATAGGAGATAGAATAAGGTCGTAACCACAACAGATATGGTAGATGCCGTCTTCATGGTCTCAGTTTCCGATGGCGGAGACTTGAGAGTATCCTACATTTCACACCCATTTCAGAACGGTTAAGACTTCGACTCAATCGGATTCTATATAATTTGTGCACTTGGTTCCATAGAAGCCTATGTTTACATACCTGAATTTCAATAAGAATCAAGGAGAATGGATAGGCAAAAGCTACATCCCCTAGTCCTTGAGCTAACAACCATACTTTCTCCATGACAGTCGAAGTAGGTGCTCCTCTAGTACTACCCTTAATCACACCATTTCCTAGAATAACAATGAAAGTTAAGTATGCACATACAAAATATATCATGCACTCCTCGGATCTATGTTTTCGACCAGTGTAACATGATTCGCTAGCTAATTCGCTTTTTGAATTCGTTATTCGCTCAAGTTTTTTCAAGAATAGCCCAAATGGACCATAATTCGCTTTTCTCGAATTCGCGATTCGCGAGGAGATTAGCGAATTATGTGACTGTTTTCGACAAACTTACCTGTAACTCGCATCATAGAAAGTCCGAGCACAATGAGGGAGTATGTAAAAGACATGATTGCAGCTATTAACGAAACCCATTTGATGTCATGCATGTTTGGTATCTGAGACATAATAATTTGAACAAATCCGAAGAATAACATGAAGTAATAAGCATCCTCAAATTTGCAGGCAGGACCTAAATTGTGATAACAGTTTGATTCCTGTATAGCTCTGTAAACATCAAACATGCTACCGTGAGAAACTGAAAACATATAGCATATATTTATATAGAGAGTACTCTCTCTGTTCCTTAAAGTTGTTCCTATTTGTCATTTTAGATTGTTCTATTTGTTGTTTTCATAAGGAATTTTTTTATTTATCTCACTAATCTTGGACAAAATTAACTTTGTCCATCCTTATTTTAATATTTTGATAATGTTTATGATCTCCACATGTTTACACGAACTTTATAAAAACGTTTTTTTAATAGTTAAAGTCCTCATATTTGTTACACTAACTTTTTTTTCTTTTAATATTTTTTATGTTTATGATATACTTTCTTTCATCAAATTTATTATTCAATTAAATAATAGATCTATCATCTAAAGAGTCTTTTTTTTCTTAATTTCTTTATGAAGAGTTCTTATTGGAGCTTGTTTAAGGAAAGGGAATAACTATTTGTGTACATCCTATAGTTAGGAACCAAATCTTTCATCGTTTAGTAAAAAAAAAAATACCTTAAGCTGATAGCAGCAGTGATGGTATAAGCAATTCCTATTCCATATAAATTTATATGTACAATAATTCCACAAAGCCAAGCACTCGTTTCGCCTGAAATAGAAGTGGGTGAGGCTACATGCTATGCATCAAACAAATTGCTAAGTCCCCTTCTCGTGCCTTGTAAAAACATTTGCACATGAGAATCATTTGTCGGCCTAGTCGTAGTTGAGTCTCATTCTCACCTTTGTGATAAGAGTTCGATTCAAAACTAGATATTTGATACAATGATATTGCTCATACAATTAATACAAATATTAGCATTGGTATCCTTGTTTCGGAATCGTTTTACCGAGAAACAATCTCTCACGAAAATAATTCTAAATTCTATATTTAGTTGAATATAAATACAAAAAAAACGAGAGCAAAAGAGGAAAAAAATACCTAAATAGAATCGAACAGCATGAAGATAAGATAGATTACGAAGAAGGCCATGGTGAGGATGAAGAGATCTGTAACAATCACATAGTAGAAACGACGAGAAAAGAGTGATTAATGCGAATACAATCAATGCAATTGGACCTGCTATCCATCCAAGTTGCGTCAAACTCCATGCTAATGATAGCACTCCTGATCCGAGAACTCCTGTTATTATGTGTGCTACTGCTGTCCCCAATGTTCCTGATTTTATATATAAATTAAACCTATCATTAGTCGATGATCATCAATCATTCAATTAAAAACCCTACCAACCTATTGATTTTACCGGTTCTTTCTGGGGAACATTGGAGTAATGGGGTATGATTGTTCTCCATAATCTTTTTCTTTTTTTGTGATATGGAGTTGAATTTTTAACCTGTTTTTTTATTTTTAACTTATCAGTGATAACTACGGAGAGGAAAACAACCCTTGAAAGTAAGATTTTTTGGGTGATTTTTATTTTTAAGTTTTTTTATGTTTAATAGAAAGTTTCAGTGAAGCCGAGAAACACGATAGATGTATGACTTCGTTGTGTATACTGTTAAAATAATTAGGTGTTAAATAAAAAAGTATAAAAAAAATAAAAAGTAATAAATATACCTGTAATTGGGTATACATGGCTATGGTGAGTGTAATATCCATATTTTACTAGTCAAACATTAACTCCATGTATATGTTATATGAGCTTCATATAAATTTAATTATATATTTAATTTTATTTGGTCATACAATGTAATAAAAAAAATTAATATGAATAAGTTTTTGTTAATGATTTTAATAAAAATATACAAAATTGATGTAAAGTATGGGACGGGTATAGGGCAGGGTTAGGGACGTGTATGGATCTTGGACCTTTAAGGATTTAGATCTGATCCAACCCTAATTTAAGGGTCTAAATTCACCTATTTCTAGACCCTAAGGGTCTAACTTGAATATGGGTCCATGATATAAGGGTTTCGGTTCAATTTGGATTCGTGACTACACTTTTGAGACTCAGATCCAACTCATATAACCAATTAAAAATTATATAAAAACAATCATGCGTATTGTTTTGTTTGATTTGGAACTTGGTCGATTTATGTATTTTGAATTGCGGTTATTGTATGTGTACTGTGAAAATTTAAAGGTTTGATAAATATCTCATTTTAAAACCTTGAATGTTGAAAAACTTCATACATATATTAGAAAATGCTTTTAATTGAAAATGTTCAAACATTTTTACACGAATGAACGAAAATTGCAAGTATTTTTTTATAGTTTTATGAAAAAAAATAAGAGTAATTTGCGAATAACAACCTTCAAATTTAGGGCTTTTGCGAATTACAACCTCAATGTTTTTTTTTTGCGAATTACTGCCACCAAATTATCAAAGTCTACACCATTCAGGCCAAGTGACCGTTGACCAACGCAAATGACCTTTGACCAGCCTAGATGACCGTTGACCATCACTAAACACTTTTGACTTTTGTTGAACCATCTTAATCACCTTTGACTTTTCTAATTACCAATAGTACCCTTATGTTTTAGCACTTTAACATCGTTTTTACCCATGATAATGATATTTTTTAAAAAAACGAACATCGCGATTACCTTATGGAAAAACTCTTTCAGAAATCTGGTCGAAAAAATTCTTATTCGCCTAGCTAGACCCGAATAGGAATGGGCATTTGTCTTGGACTTCAACAAGAGTCTAGACTAATATATTTCAAGGTTTGGAATCTGGATTCACCTACATTTGGACGCAGAGGATCCGATTTGGTCTTGGATCTTTGATCTTTAAGGTTTGCATGTATTTTTTGAAAAATTATATAAACACTATTATATGTATTTGTTTGTTTGATTTGAAACTTTGTTATATTTTGAAAATTAACCTATTTGAATCATTATTGATTTATATAATATGAATTATAAATGGTAGTTGCATTTATACTATAAAAATCAATAGACTTGATGAATATTTCATTTTAAAATCTTAAATATTGGAAAATTTCATATATTTTGTGACAATTAATATAAAATAATAGAAAATCCTTGTTAGTGTAATATGTTTAAATAATTTTATACGAATATTTGAAAATTGCATAATATATTTTTATAGTTCCTTAGAAAAAAAAAAGATTTAGACCCAAATTAAGTCCTTAAATACACCAGAGTCTAAAGGTCAAGGTCTTAATCTGAATTCAAATTTTTCAGACCCTATAAATCTAAACTTAAGCTTGGGTCCGAATTATCACCACAAGGAAGTCCATTCATTAGTTTCATGGAGTTCTTAGAGTGTGCGTTTTGTGGTGAGGGCGGCTTTATGGGTGATATTTGCTCACCCCCATGTTGAGTTTGTCTATCTACTGCACACAGCGACTGTTATTGTGAATGATTTTTCATCTTTGGAGACTCTTGGCAGCCTGGATTCTCATCAAACACAAATTCTCATATGAGAATATGAAACGGTTTCGCCCTAAAATACGCCCTATATATAATTAAAATAGCATTTCTTGTATGATTGCTGATGAATGGCGGGGTGTTAAATGTTTCTTGAGTAAGTTGCCATTAAATCAAAAAATACATAAATGCGTTGATTAATAGATTAGCAAAATTGATAATAATATAATCGAATCTTATTTCAGTTGGCCAGAACAAATATCATTATAAATCCCTATATAAAATCCCAAGTTTGGTTTTCAGTTGTCAGTTGTCATCTAATTCTTCCAACTTTCTTTTCTCCGCCCGCCTATATTAATAAAATAAGTAAATAAGAATTTAAATTAATGATTATACACATAAAATGAATCACTATTAATTGCATTGTTTTTCATGCATATGAAATTCGCAAGTGGAACTTGTTAATCCAATTTTGCTAATGTTGAACTTGAAGCCTGAAGGGATGTATTATATACTCTTAACCTTACTATCAAGCAACCTACATGTGACTGTACCTTTTGTTAACAATAAGAAAATCTCATTTAATAAATGATTCTTTTAACATTTATTTTTTTTCTTTGAAACGATAGATCATGTAACTATGTTCTCTACAATTTAATACTACAACTCCCTTTGAATTTTTTTATTTACTTGAAATACTTTTCAAAATATATGTTATTATATCGTTAATTTTCCTTTTCAAAACGATAATCATTCTAGTAATATATTAGTAAAATGTATATAAATTAATTATTGAAATTACATACTGGAATGAATTATAACAATCTTATATGTTTTTTATGTAACTAGTTGTGGAGCCTGCGTGCATAAGTTACACTTTTGAAATTTATAATGTTATTTTATATATTTTTATTAACAATAATACAAATAAAAATATTAAAATGTTAATATATTACAAAGGTGGATACTACATACATCCAACAAATGGAACGTTGTATAAAAAGAAGCCCCAAGAGAAATAAAAATCACTACCTTTGTGTAGAAAAGAAATCAAATTTCATCATCTTGAACTGATTTCCTATCAACAAATGATCAAACAACCACAAGTGAAACAATTAGAAAATGCAAAAATACAATACACTTACCTTGAATATTAGTATAACCATAAGGTATCTCCATACTCACCCCACCTATTTTACAGCTGGTAAGGTATCAATTTTATCTGTCAATTGTAGGACAATTTTGATGATCCTTTAGTGCTTAAAACTTAAATTGAAAAAACGAATCACTCCTATTAATATGTTTAGCAACGCAATGCTAACTAGTAAAAAAAAACAGCATAATTATAGTTAAATCAGTAGCCAAAACCCTAAATTCAAGTAACAAAAAATCCAAATCAAAATCTAAATGATTACTCAATTAAAAAAAAACTATATCAAAAGAACTACTAATCCGATATCAAAATAAGCAAAAATCAACATTATATACAAATTATAAAAAGAAAAAAGTGAAAAAAAGTGGGAATCATGCCAATGGTTGCTTTGAGAAACGTATTTGACGAAATCAACTTGTGGATGAGAATCAAAACCCTAAAAAAGTGAAATCAAAAATTCAAGTCACCAATATGCCAAAACTAAAAAAAGACCAAACAAAATCCATGATGAACAATACACAATTAGAACACAATTGAATCGCAAAAGATAAATGCACAAAGAGTAAGCAATCTAACTAAACAATATTGTAATCAACAACAAATATGTATGATGTTTGTATACAAACAAGATATTGTAATGCATAACCAAAGCAAGATGCATTAGAGCTTTAGTTCTAGCTGTGTAAATAAGGCAAAAATAATAATCATTAACCCACTCGAGTTTGCAGAAATAACATATGCATTATAAAAGTATGTAGATAGAGCGAGGAGTATAGATGTGCAAGTGGGAGTATAGGCTTGTAGTTGCATAAAGCAATATAGTTTAGTTTCTGTAAGTTAGAAGTGTGTATTAGGATGCAATAGGCATGAGCATTGAATTAACTTCTTTTTATGGGTGTTTTTGTTTTTGTTTCGCATATCTAGAAAACTCAAACCCAAATACTAATGCACTATTCCAATGCATCAGACTTAGGTATTAGATCTAATATTTCGATATGAAAATATGTTAATTCAAATATACGGATACATCCATTTCTTATTATATCCTTCACATAGGTAGATGACCAAGAAAGTATAATCCATTAGAAAAATCACTCATCCTACAAACATTTATGTATAAAGCTCTCTGTTTAAGCCCATCAAAATCAATTAAAATATAAAATTGCTTTTAACTTACTACTTACTCTTTCTTTCTAATGCAAAATAAAAAAATAAAAAAAGCTTATAGTAAAATAACTGCAATTCGACGAACACTTCATCATCCAGCAAAAAAAATCCAAAAAATAATTTGAAATTGCAGCAAATTATTAGACGCTAAATGTAAGTTCAAATTAAGACAACTAAGTAAAATGATCCAAAATTCACAAACCATTGTAACCAGAACGAAAATTAATGATCAATAGAAGTGAATTGGCAATGTTGAACAATGAAGAAAGCTTGATAAGTTATGGATGGTACAATAGTTTAACAGAGTAACGTCAATCAAAATACTTCTACATAAGTAGGTACTGCAGCAAAGCTAACAAAAGATATTAAATAGTCAATTAGTCATAATAGGTAAGCAATCACAAATTTCAATCAAAAACATGAGTTTAGCTAAGATAGATTGATATCTTCCCATAGCCTGTTGCCTGATCAATTTTAAACAATTTAACACAAACCAAACCCATCTGATTTAACACAAACCGAACCCATCTGATTTAACACAAATCAAAAACATGAGTTTAGCTAAGATAGATTGATATTCTTTTCCCCCCCATTTTTACCTCTCACCAAGCATAACATATATATCCTTTAAAAACTTGCGAATATCAACCACAATTGTCACTAAAATCCCATGGATTACCCAAGTATTTTCTTGTGTCTTGTACTAACATGAACACTAACCCATCTTCTGATTCAAAACATAACAAAAACTATCCCATATATTTTTTTGTATTAATGTAATCGTGCACTTAACCACCACCAAAATTCACTTGTTTGTTTGCATTGTCAAATATAAACTTGACATAAACAAATCTCTTAGGATGAAAAAGGTGGAAGGACTCATTGATAATGTCCACAAAAAAGAAGTGAAGTAGGAAGGATGGTGGATATTGGTGAAGTAGCATTGTCAAATACTTTCTTTTCAATGGATTTGGTTGATCATGATTCTGATCTTGGAAGTGAATTTAGAGTAACTATAAGTGATTTGATGGATGAATTGGGGAAACCCAACTTTACTGATTACTTCCCCATCTTGCAGATGATAGATCCACAAGGTATTCAAAGACAATTAAGTTTACAGTTCGAAAGTGAAAATTAACCAAAATTAAGAGTACAGATCATGGTTTACAGTTTGAAACTATTACAGATCATTCTTATCAAAATAACCCACATTTCTTGGGTTATTATAATGGTCAAAGAGACCCAAAATTTGCATTAAAACCTAAATTGCAGATCCAACTGTAATAACAACCATCAGGATTAAATGATTTTTTATAAGTAATAAAGAAATCAAATGATCAACATTAATGACTTACCTGTATAAATTTTGTTCATGAGAAAGAATTTAAACTAAAATCTACAATTTCTGTTATGGTGATATGCAACAATGAAAAAAATAGGGAGAAGACAGTAAAGTTAAGTTTACAGTTTGAAAAGTGAAAATCAACCAAAATTAAGAGTACAGATCATTCTTTACAGTTAAATCTACAATTTTTGCTTGAACCTTTGCATGACTCAAATGTTCTTCTTCGATGCTTAGCTGTTTATGGTGATCTGCAACAGTGACAAAATGGGGAGAACACAGTTAAGTTAAGTTTACAGTTTGAAAAGTGAAAATCAAATAAAATTAAGAGTACAGATCATTCTTTACAGTTTGAAATCTTTACTGAGAAAGTTTGAAAAGATTATATATCATTCTTATCAAAGAACCCACATTTCTTGGGTTATTATAATGGTCAAAGAAACCCAAAATTTGCATAAAAACCCAAATTGCAGATCCAACTGTAATAACAATCATCAGGATTAAATGATTTTGCTAAACAAAGGACATAAACCCTAGAATGGCGAGGGGATGAGGCGAAGCTTTTGCCAGACAAAGATTTGTATCTGGATGATACCAATCAAATGATCTTAACAAATGAAACAGGGAGGGGGATACCAATCAAATGAAGCAGCCAAAGAAAGAGAGATCAGTGGTAAAGAGATTTTGTTTACCAATCAAACAAAATGATAGAACAGTAAAGACACAAACTTAAACAAACGCATGCTCACAAACATTGAAAGTCAGCATGACCAAATCAATTCAAAAACCTAAAAAAAGAACCTTGATCATGAAATTGTAGTTATATAGAATTACAAAATCATCGCCAATCAAACCAAAATATATGTTCTTATAAAAACTCTTTTTTGTACACAATCTTCATCAACCTACAAAAGAGGAGAAAAATACAAATGCAGAAATACTTTACCAAGATTTGATTTCGTCGATAATTCAAGAAGAATTGATTTCGTCAATACCCAATCTTCATCAACACTTTAACAAGAATCTAAATACAAATGCAGAAATACTAAATAAATTTTAAATTTGCATAAGAACTCAAGATTATACAATTCAAAAAGAGAAATTATACCAAGAAATTATGAATGAGGAACTGAATTTCCTTGATTCGATAGTAATTTCGCCATTTCGCGATTCTTCATTGGAACCTAAGATAAATCACTAAGAGATTTCGCCATTCTTCATTAGAACCCTAATTTCAAACAAAGCATAAAAAAAAGAGGAGATAAATCACTAAGCAACAAAGCTAAGGAAAAGGGTTAGAGATCAAAAGAACAAAAGGAAAGGGCAAGCACAGAAGAAAATGGCGATAAGAGGCGTGAATGGAGAAGAAAACAGTAGCGTGGAAAAGCAAAGGAAACTGAAAAAACTTACGTGGATCAATTTCAACCGTCTGTATCTACACGTGGCAGTTCATTAGATCTAAATGTGAACGGTCAAAATAATTGCTCTCTTTCTATTTGTAATAGAGTCACTATAGAAAGTCAAAGGCATATTTTTGTAAATAGTGTAAAAGTCAAAGAATTGCAAATTGAAAAAAAAGATAATTATTTTTAAGAGTATGATTTCACTAGATTTTTTCGTTGTTGGAACTACTCATGATCTTTCTCAAATTGAGGTACTCTTTGTCGCGTTTTTTTATAAATATGAGTTGTCGCCTTTCTTTTCTTCTTACACCCTATTTATAATTTTTTATGAGTTAAATACACTTAATATGACGATGATTTCAAATACCTTTAATTTAATACTACTAAAAGTTTAGATAAGCATAATTGATAATTCATGTTTTTCGGCTAGGTTCACATGGAGATAGGACCCCTTACACTATCTTAACGAATGTGGACTTTTTAAAATTAATTTGTCAATTATAAAGTTTGGTTCAATCCTAATTATTACTTTTTATGTTTTGTCCCATTTGCTGTTTATATTATGTATCATTTTTTAATAATTCTAATTGTTTATAGTTAAAATTTATAAAAGTTTATACATTAATAAAAAAATTTCTTCAATCAAATTGAATAAAATTTTGCCTCAACATATATTAAGTTATAAATTATAACTAAAATATATATTAAAGTTGATGGATGTAATGACAAAATTAAAATAAGGATATAGACACACCTAGAGAAATAGAGGTGATACAAAGTTCCTATTATTATCATAACTTTTTTTCCATGTGAGTTTATATTACAATTTACAAGTACTAACTCCACTCATATTATATATATATATATATATATATATATATATATATATATATATATATATATATATATATATATATATATATATATATATATTATATATATATATAATATAATATATATATATATATATGGATAAATTAGTTTAGAATCACTTTATATGTTCCTCTCAGAATGCAATAGTTGTATTTTACGTGAACTTTGGTGAAAATACAAAATTAGGTTTAAGAATAAGAAAAAAAACGCATAATAAATACGAGTCGTTAAGATGGGGAAAAAATATAAGTTTTTAGATAGAATTAAAAAAAATAATAATAAAATTATGATTATAAAAGAAATTGGTATAAAATTAGTGAAAGACTAAAATAAGAAATATTGCAAATTAATATGAAGAAGATTAATATGTTGTATACTTGTATTAAGCATCAATTTATTTAGATAAATTCAACAAATTCGAATTACATGTAGAGCATATTCTATCATGTTGATTCCACCCATTTCTGTTTTCTACGGCAAAAATGGTAGTGTAACGTACTAACGTTAAACATAAGCTAGTTGCGAAAGAAAGGGTCTTGAACGCCGTGTCTTTAAATTAATACTTTCTTCTATTTACCTTATTAGTTTAATTTATTTTTTTGTTACTATCTATATTATTATTTTTAATTTGTATTTTATTCTTAATCTATAAGTTAAAACATAGTTATGTAGGATGTTGATTGAAGATTATTAATATCAACTTTTTTTAACTTTTAATTAGGAATAATTAGAGATATTAAGGGTTAAATTGTTATATTGACAAATGTAAAAGCTAAATGGGACTAATGAGCTGAATAAGAGGTAGTATTTCCTGCGTTTCATATTTGACTTTTTATGTAATTTAATATATCATATTGATCATTTATATATTGAAAATTATAAAAAGTTAATATTATGAAAATATGCGATTAGACGATTCAAACAAGATCTCACTTGACTATATTTTTCCTTAAACATTAACCACAATAAATAAAATAAACTTAAACGATAAACAGTATTAATAACCGTAATATAGCAAGTATTTCAAAACAAAAGAAATAATCCGCAATTTCTTTTAACTTTTAGTTTGATTGTAGAATTATTTTTTATCTTAATTGAACCATACCACTTATCACAAATAATGTCACTCTTTTTTAAAACTTACCCTATATGAGAAAAGAGTTACTAGCGTGTTGCCTTTATATTTGGTGTCTTGATGCGTAGGAAAAAGAACGAATGATTTCTTTTTCATTTTTCAATATAAATAAATATAAACATAATGAATAAATTGTTTGCAAGTTACACAAAGTATAATTACAGTAAGGCTTTATGATAGGAGAACAAAATTTGTTCTCGTCACTTATGCTGAGTGAACATGCAAAATTTTAGATAACAGTGCCTTCTCTTAACCGTCTTATGGTGGTTTACAAATTACGGTTATTGTATCATTATTAACCCCCCTATTGAAAATCCTAGCTTCGCCCCTATCTTGATTTGTTCATGACAAATTTCTTAGTTAACATATTAAAATTTTGTTGCTTGTATAACAAAAGTACAATACTCTTACGGCCTATTTGGTTGTTGATACTAAAATTAAATGTGATAATAGAAGATTTGTAGTGTAAATTTTCATAATATATACTATGTTATTCCCATGGTGATAGAACTTTGATCATAAAAAAGTTTTTTTCACCATTTTTCATTACCATTTAACACCACATTTTTAAATAGTAATGCATCAAATTGAAAATTTTTTTTGAAGGAAATAAAATTATTAAAAGAGAACAAACATGACCATTAAAATTGTTAAGAGAATTTTCTACCAAAAATACACTACATTACTAATCCTACAATTTAATATGAACTACCAAATGACTAGTTAAAGTCTAAGTCAATTTTCACTTGTATTTTTACGTTTATGTCAATTTTACTCACATAATATAATTATAATAATTGATATATTCAATTAGATAGAACACATTCTTAATCTTAAAAAAAGCTTATATATAGATATACTACTATTGGGAGAATAAAGAGTATACAACGAAGCTAAAACCATTAAAAACATGTAAGAAAATTATTATTTAAACTGGATTAACATTATTTTAGTGCCACAAATCTAATGATAGCAATTATTTTTCAGATTATATTTGACTGTAATTGACAAGTAAAATACTTATTATTTTAATACCCGGTACACACTAAAATAGTGTGGGGCAAGTCCTTACAAGATTTTCCAAAAAAAAATAGGAAAAGCGAGTAGTTTTAGTTTTACTTCCTCCTTTCTGAAATATTGGCTACATTACGATTATTGATACTACTTATCATTCAAATTTATTTTATATATCGCGTCTAATGTGTAAGAAAAAATATAGTCAAGTGAAATCTTGTTTGAATCATCAATTCGTAAACTTTCATGATATTAATTTTTTATAAAGTCAGTTATGCATAATGCAATATACAAATTATCAAAATAATATATTGGAATTATAAAAAAATCAATTATAACAAGTATAATAGAACGGAGAAGTTTTAAGTATAAATTCTACACAAATCCTTGTGAGAGACGGTCTCTTTAAAAGACCATTTCTAATTGGGTAAGTCCATTATATATTTTTTAAAATATTATAAGTGGACATTAAAAATAAAATAAGTAGACATTTAATATATTGAAATTAGGCATTAAAGATACGGTAAATAAGCATTAAGGATAATGTAAATAGGTATTAAAAATATGATAAGTAAGCATTAATCTTTAATGGACTAGACTTGAAATATGTATAGATACGTTGGCGGGTGAGAATAGCTATAAATTCTATAATTTGTAAACCTGTCCATTCAGACATGGGAAGGAACAAAAGAATAGAGAAGCTACAAAGTGCAATCCTATTGGTTTCCTTCCGAAGAAGAACCTAACAACCACTTTCCCCCACAACTCTCAACTAACAAGTAAAGCATTTTTAATTCAAGATTGATACTTTATTATTTAGTGACCAACTTATTAGATAGCAAACACTATGTTAAGGCCATGTTTGGTAAGTGATAAGTGGTATGGGATACAATGCAAGTAGAAGTATTAATTGGTGTACTCTACACAACTCACAAGTAATCCTTTATTTAGATGATCATTCATGTCTATTCTTTTTACTATTTTTTCGCTATTTGTGACAATTATTTTTTGGGGCATTTTTTTCACTCTAAATGACAATTGTATAGTACAATTTGGTCTTGTATCTAAAGCTATAAAAATAATTAATCTATAGTCTATATTAACTATTTATCTAAATCTTGTTTTGTAATTTTAAATGTTCATATAAGTTCGCCTCATTTTCTCCCTTGTTTTAGCTTGCTTGATGATTTGGAAGTCTCATCTTAACTCAGCCAATTGACGACTTTTTCAAAATATAAAAAGATTTCTCCTTACCCACGTAGTTATTCATTTGTCTTTTAAAGTCCTATTGCAGATCGAGGTGTATATATTGATATTACGATCATTATTTTCAAATTCGATAGAAATCCTCGACATTCCTTTCTTCCAAAAATAAAATCTTTAAGTAATTCTTCGTAAAAACACACTACTTATAGAAGAAGTTATGTTAATATTGGTGACAATGTCACCTTGTAGATCAAACGACATCAATGATAGAAAGTTTTGATTATTAATTAGAAGTAAAAATTTAATAGTGAAACATATTATATTTACTCAATAAATTTGGTGAATCATTGTTGAGTAAGGTATGGCACATAAATATATTAGTATGAATTGAGATATGTACGAGAAAGTTCAAATTAATATCTGAACATGTAGAAAGACAAGGAAAGATTAAGGTTTCACTTTGAACCTTTTTCTATCCACAATAGTCCTAAATGAGATGATAAAACCTATTCAGGAAGAATGACAATATGTTTAATCTAAGTCAAAGTAAAATAGAGTATATGAAATGTCATTTAAGCATGAGGGATCACAGCAGTGGTAGTAAAGTATATATAAAGGATCTCATTCCAAGTCAGTATTGTAGATACTTAGGCTCAATGTTTCACTATTTTCATGCATTTTATTTATTTTTATTTAATATTTAACGATCACGTTTGTGTGATAAGATACAGGCTTGGGGAGTTAACGTCAACTTCACCCAGTCTTATTCGTTGCAGGAATTACTTATGATTTTTCTCGAGTTGAGGAATTCATTGGCCACGCTCTTCTTTATGGATATGAGTTGCCGCCTTCCTTCCCTTCCCAAACCCTGTTCATAGTTTATATGGGCAGAATACACTAGTAAAATGATAATGATGATGCTCAATGTGTCAAAAAACAAAAATATTGATCAACATGTTAATTAAACATGTATAGGGACGAATATAGAATGCTCTTTTATATTGATTTATTTTAATTCAAAGCAATTTTAGTCTAAATAGTTGGCATTATTGTTCTACTTGTTTTGTTTTGTTTTGATATTTATATTAGCACTTTTTTTCCAACACTAATTGGTGAATTGATTATGGTAAATTAACCTATCTTTCTTTTTTGGATCAATTTGCCCATCTTTCAAGTACTTCTAATCAATGACAATTTATCCAACTTGAAAAATAACTAGCTAGTCTATTAAGAGAAATATGTGATCAACCATCAACGACCCAACCAAATATTTAATGGTGACTTATAATTAATGGAGTACTTAATTTGTTTCTTATTAATTACTCATCAAATCCTCCAAGTTTGCTACAAATGTATTCAAAATTCTTAGTAAGGTTAAGGGTTTGTTAGTTCGAGCAGCATTATTATTATTATATTCAGTATATTTCGCCTATAGAAACACTATTACATTGTGTCGCTTAAAAGTTAGAGCATAAGCTTTTAAAAATTTTATTAATGAAAATTGAGAAAAAATTTAAATTTATTGATGAACAAGTGAAAATAATGTGTAGTCATATCTATAAATATAAAGTAAAACTTATTATCATGAATAAAAATATTATTTGTAATAAAATTTAAAGAGACATATGTTATTCTCATAAAGTTGACAATATTTAAGTTGTCCATGTAAATTTTTTTTTTTTGAAGAGAAAAAAATTTACATGGACAACTTAAATGTTGTTAATAACTTTATGAGAATAACATATATCTCTTTAAAATTTATTACAAAAATGATATTTTTATTTGTGATAATAAGTTGTCCACTTTTACTTTGGATATATGTAAATTTTTTGAGATTGAGATTGAGAGTATCATTTGAGACTAATAATAGATGTGAGTTGTGTTGGTGTTTTATTTGTTAATTTGTTATTGAAACCTTAGGAGTACGTAGATTGTGTCAATCACACAATTGATGGTGGCATTGACGCCCCGTGATAGTTGATCCAAAACAACAACCAATAAGGCAATAAGTAAAACAATTGTTAAAGAAAGGATATGTGACAAATGACTAGTAGCACATAAAAGCAAAAAGTGGTGTACACTAATAGCCTTATTTTACTATTTTCTTCATTCAATAAATGGAACTATGGAAGTTAGTGCATTTAAGTGTTTTTTATTTGTTCCCAATTTCATGTGAATTCTATGCATCATTATCATTACAATTCACAAAAGCTAGATTTTGAAACTTTTAAAAATAAGTCATTAGCTCATTACTCTTCAGTCTTATTGAATTTGTTACTGATTTTATTTAACAGAAATATAAAATTTTTTATAATAAATATAATAAATTTAGTGAAACCAAAAGAATATATATTTATAGAGAAAAAGAGTTCAAAATAAATTTACTTAGAAATAATCATTTTTTACTATGAATAAAACTCCTTATATCATTGAAGTAACTTATGATAATCCATGTTGTTATTGTCAATTGAATATAGAAGTATATGGTAGCTAAATTGAATTTGATAAATATATAATCATTTATAATTATCGTATAATTGTACCATATTATTGTTTAAAAGGTGAAAGACATCCTTGGAGATTCAAGTGATGCAAGTTTTCATTTTTGTTTAGGTATTCTCTACATCATTTAATCTTACGTTTATCTTTAACTTTTTCTTTATATTTGATTTTGTTTGAAGGCGAATATTTAGAATATAAGGAGTTACAGTGAGTTAACTACCTTCATTTATAATCCTTATCAAAAAATACTCAATTTAAATTATGTCTAGTAATCTAATTCGAAAAGTCACCAAGTAATGAGATATAATTTTAGGGTCTTTCTTTTACTTTTAGTTAGAAGAAGTAGAATTTTTACAACATAAAAAGTGATGGAAGTTTCTTTAATATATGCTATGAAATATACCTATGGGTGATGTATGCTTTTGTTTTCACCTAGCTATATTATATGTATGATCCTTTTTAATAGGTTTTCTTTGCAAAATTTCCCCTTTATCAACTTTGCCTTTAGTACTTGTTTGCACTATTTGTTGGTTATCGGAGCGAGTTCAGAGTTTTAAGTAGTGAGGTTAGTAGTCCATGCATTATCATATATAAAGTATAGTCAAATAATGATCAATATTATATGAAAATAAGTTAGATTGTAGTATATTAAATTGTTAGTTTAAAATATTTATATTGACGTTGAAATTTAGTTACAAAATAATTTTACGTGGAATGTGCTTTAAATTTTAAAAGTAAATTTCTCACTGAAAACTTAAAACTCATAACATAGAATTTTTTCCTTAATAGCCACGTAGGAAAATTTATCTACAACCAAAACATAGATTGGAACTTAAGTAATTTTTTTTCATATTTAATGAAAAAAAAAAATTACTCATTTCAATTTTTTGCAATTTCAGCAATTTTTTTATCTAACACATAAGTAATTGACATCTATACGTGCAAAGTCGGGTATAACATAAGGCCAAATAATTATAAGAGCTTACATTCTTTTGCATTTATTTAATTACTTTTTTTGTAGCATTAGACCTTAGAATGTGAAAATAAAGAGCAAGTGAAAAACGTATGTGAATTAGTGCATTATATAGTAGATATAATCAAATGAAACATTTATAACATGTTTTATTTTGAGGGAATGATAAGTATGAGATTTATAGTTGAGATTTGACATCAAATTTCAAGTGAGATTTTAAAATCAAATGTATTATACTCATATTATTTCTTCTTTAAGGATGAGAATAAAATAAGAATTGATTGAATAAGAATATAAAATTGTAAATTTAATTTTACTCATGATATTTTTTAATTTTACTCATGATATTTTTTCCATTTGTTTTAACTAAGGATAAATATGCTATTTTGCCTAACTCTATGCTCTCAACCTTCAACCCCAAATACCACCCATCTCCGAGATATTTTTTTTTGGACTTTATCTCTTGGAATTCTCATTTTCCAACCTTCTTAGACTATAATCTTCTTTAACGAGCAAGAGACTTTAATCTCAATCTTAAAATCCCATTCTTTTACAAAGTCCTTCTAAACAAATATCTCTAAAAATAAGAAGAGTATAAGATAAACAAAATAGTTTAATAAGAAACATTGTTTTTATATGATCGGAGCCGATTTTTAGTCCGTTTCGGGTAGCCGACCACTTAGAGCCCAAAAATAAGGGGCCTCAAATATTAAATGCTATTATTCAAGCCCGATTTTGAGCAAAACTTTTTAAATAATTTGTTTGTGAACTTTTTTATATTTGAAGTAATTTTAGAATGTAATATTACAATATATTTTGTCTTAAATTGTTTTTCCTTATGAAAAAATTTTTATCATTTGATATGCTGAAGGGTTTCATTTTAAAAACACATCGTAAAAATAAAGAGTCTCTAAAATTTTTACTCCGCCCCTATATATAACACATAGAATAAAAAAATCATATATAAAATCAAATTTATAATATTATAAAGTGATATTTAATCGAACTAAAACAATAACATCTACTCGTCTCATAAACACTAGCCCCACAAGTCACAACAGAAAAAAATAGTAAGCACAAATAGGAGAGTGAAGATAAAATAACGTTGAAAATTAATAAGAGGAGAAAAAGAAGATGACATGCAGCCGCTTTTATTTGTTGGTAAGGCAAGTGAAACTGTGAAAGTATTAATCTTTTTCATCCTTGCCATTTGGCATTTCGCACCCTCCCTCCCTCCGTTACTCTCCCACCCTCCATTACTCTCCCACCCCTTTCTCTCTCCTCTTTTTCTCTCTCCTATTTTCTTTCACGAGGAGAACTCTTATGCATTCCAAGAATTAGAATCCATTAACTCTTCATTATTATTCTGTAATTCCAAGAATCTTTTTTCTTTATATTCCAATCAATTTTCTTCTAAAGTTTCAATCTTTCTTGTTTCACTCCAATGGAGAAATAGAATCCATTTTTGTTCCTTATTTCCTGACCTCTCTCTCTTTTTTTCTTTTTTTCTTTTTTTTTTAAAATTTCTTCTGCTATTTTTTTTTCCTATTTTTGGGTGGTGGGTAGGAGTTAATTTTTAAAGATTTGATCTTTAATATATCATTTTCTCATTGGTACTGACATTTTTTATTTTTTATTTTTTAATTTTATTTTATGTTATGATTAGATCCCTGTTCAGATGAAAGGTTAATAAATGTTGGTTTGGTGACTTACTACCTATCTTGTTATTGATTGTAAACTGAAATGGATTCATCTTTTGAGGGTAAGTCTTCCTTTTCACTACCAATTAATCTCCATTTAGTTCTAGCATTGATGAAATTATTTTTTTTCTCGAATATGAGTGATTTATTTCATGATTAAACTTATGTTTTCTGGGTTTTTCATTGATCTATATAAGTTTTGTTTTCTGGGTTATTTGTTTTGGGTATCTTTTCCATGAAATTGCTATAAGTTTTCCCTTTCTTTGGTGTTCCTTTGATGGGTTTTTCTTTTTTCATTCATAATTTTTGGGGTTAAATTTCACCATATTTTCTTTCAACCCTTTTCTCCAAATTATAAACCCCACAAAAGAAAACTATAAAAGGAAGATGAACTTTTTTCCCTTTTATTTCTATTCATATATGATACATGATGTTGTTGTAGGTTGCATTTAACTGTTTCTTCTGATTTATGGGTCACCAATAATTTTTTTGTTGATTAAGATGGTGAACTATTCCGGCATCTAAGGATGTTTATGGGTCCCACACTCCCACACACTTAAAATTAAGTCTAGTACGTCTTTTGATGGAAGTTGCTAACCATTAGTAGTATACTAGTATCTTGTACCTTTAGGTCAACTTAATTAGGTTTGATAGATTGTGTATTAGAGACTTTTGATGACCTTCCATAGCATAGTGGCATTGCATCTTCATTAGAGGTTTTTGTAATTTTTTTTGTTTAGTGGTATTTTGCAGCTGGTACAGCTGTGACCATTGTTATTTGGACTCGGGTACTGATGTATGGGTACGTGTTCAAGTGTCGGATACGTCTAAATATTCAATTTTACGCCAGTGCCGTACCAAGGATCGGACACGGGTACATCTTGCAAAATGAAAAGTCCGAGTAACATAGGCTATGACTTGTATAATTGTATTGTAGTTCTTGATTTGGTATCTTTTTAGGAGTACTAGTCAAGTAAGAGTTGAAGGATTTTCATTGCTTGATCAGCAGAAAGTCATGCTGAATTTTCTCTTTGACTATTCAATCTTCCTAGTCTTTATTTGGATGGAAATTTGTCTTATTTTGTATTGATTCTCTTTTTCTTGTGAGTTATGATTTTTCAACTTGAACTTGTATCCTTATAGCACCACATTGAGCGTTTGATTTTTGTTTAGGGGCTGTGCTTGATCCGGTTAAATGCAGTAAGTTGAGTGTGGAGGAGAGGAGAGAAATTGTGTATGAACTAGCAAAATGGGCACATGGTGCTCCTGAAATGCTACAAACTTGGAGCCGTCAAGACATATTGCAAATTTTGTGCTCGGAGATGGGGAAGGAGCGAAAATATACTGGTTTAACTAAGTTGAAGATCATTGAGCATCTTTTGAAAGTAGTTTCCGAAAAGATTTCTGTAAACGACGTTAATGGATTACCTATTGAACAGTCATCATCACCTTTAGTTGCTCAAAAAGTTCTGAAGAAGCCTAGGAAACCTGATAATCCTTCTCATATTGTCTCGGCTATCACTATCTCAATGTGTAGCAAGGAAAGTGATATAGATACCGCCATTTATTGTAAGAATTCTGCTTGCAAGGCTAGATTGAGTACGGAGGATAAGTTTTGCAAGAGGTGTACATGCTGTATCTGTCATAAATACGATGATAACAAGGATCCTAGCTTGTGGCTGACTTGTTGCTCAGAGCCGCCCTTCTTAGGAGATTCGTGTAATATGTCATGTCATTTGGAATGTGCTATTAAGCATGAAAGGTCCGGCATCGCTAGAAATGGGCTTGTCTCACAATTGGATGGGAGTTTCTATTGCACTTCTTGTGGGAAGATGAATGATTTGATGAGGTAAATGCTTGCTGTCTGTTAAATATCAGTTTTATATTTTGCGGAGGATATTCTTTAAGTTACTTTAAATTTTGTGTTTATCATGAAAATATTGTTTAGATTATCTTTCGCTTATGAATTGAGGAATGTGTTGTAAGTTTTTATGTTTCACTTTTATGGAATGTGATAGCTAGGCATGCTTTTGTTCTCTCATGGAGAATTACTCCTTTAAAGAGGGATATATAAGGACAATATGTCTATACGGTTACCTTCGGCAAGTAATTTGTGATTTCAACATGACTCTTTTCACACTATACCGTACTTGAAGCAAGATCTCTAATTTGGACAAAAGTGAATGGTAAGGAATTGGTGGTTTTCTATTGTAAAATGAGTCTTTGACTTGATTTTCATATGGATGTACTTTGAATTTTGTGATTACAAAGCTACAAATTAATGTAGATTAGTTAACAAGGCAATTTGGTGCACAACGCGTCCCTACTAGGCAAGGGTCCCTTCAGAGAGGTTTAATGTAGACAAACCTTACTGTGTATTTCTATAAGATGATGCTTCCAAGGCTTGAAACCCGTGACCTTTCGGTCATTCAACAACACCTCAACCTGTCCGCCTAGGCTCCCTTATTCATTGCCTTGAGACTTCTAATTAAGTAAAAATACTTGTCCCTAATTGATATCACTAAGATGACTAATAATATGAACTTAGGTGCCATTCAATATTATTAGATTTTAAGTACTGTTGTTTTTCTGTATCCCTTAGGACTATCTCGTATCTATGGTTAGTAAATCCTTGTCATATTGCAAGTAAATAAAAGCGGAGGAAGTCGGCTTTACTTGGTATTGGGTAATTGATGACCCATCTCTCCGTCCATCAATCTTGTGGACCACTTAACATCAGGTGTACCCTGCTTACAAGGAACTCAGCCAACTTTAATTTTTTACTAGATTTGTCAATCGATTGTCGATTATCATTTGACATCTGTTCTTTGATCGACACAATTGTTATGTTAACTTTTTTTTCTAGCAATACTCCACATTATAATTGATATCTAATGATAAATGTATGCTGCCCTTTTGACTGTATAGCCCTTAACTCATAATTCTGCTTATGGATTCCCTTTATCTAGATTATCATTTAGCATTGCCGGTGCAATATGAGAATTGAGAAACCACAAGTAAGAATGCTTTGGGAGTAAGTTGAGGGAGATTGCTAGAAACTAGAAAGATATAGAAAAAATGGTCCTTGGAGAGTGTGGTTCATGAGTTGTGGTGAAGTGGTGTTGATTAGGGACACTTAATATGATTTTCCATCTCGCATCCAAAACGAAAAATAATCTACAATTTAGTAAACTAAATTGTCACTTTGAAGTGCAATCAGTTCATAAGTCGTTTTTGGATCAACACCCATTCTACATAGGAATGGTTAGGTAGACTATCTAGACGGGTAGTGATTTTCACGAAGCCTGGTAAGTAGCAAGGGAAGACTCTCGGAATAGTTTTTGGCCATAGGTATTGTGATTTCCTCCACATACCCTTTTTACACTTTGCTCCGCCTCCTCAGATGTAAGAGTATAATGCAACAATTTGTTGAATGTGCCCATGACGTGAGAACTGATGCATGCTTTAGTTACCTAATGATTCCATGTCCGTTTCATATTTTTCGCAAGTTCTCGTGGACTTTGGAGTTCCTATTATAGGTTTGACAAAGTGGAGAGCGATATCCCTTTTGAAAAATGAGTGTATTGTGTTCCTGTCGACAGGTTTCAATTGCTAATTTTGCTTGTCGCGTTGTTTTTACCTGATCAACTAGTTAATAGTCCATAGAAGTTGAAGCGGTCTGATTTTAATTTTTGTGTTGTAGCTGTTGGAGAAAACAGCTTTTAATTGCAAAGGACACCAGACGGGTAGACATCCTATGTTATCGTATATCGCTTTGCCAGAAGCTACTGGCTGGAACGAAGAAATACCAGAAGCCCTGTGATATGGTTGATGATGCCATTAAATTACTCGAGGCAGAAGTAGGTAACTTAACCGGTGTTCCCGTCAAGATGGGTAGAGGCATTGTTAATAGGCTATCATCGGGTCAAGAAGTCCAGAGATTTTGTGCTTCTGCTGTGGTGCTGTTTGAGTCGATGTATTATCAAACACCATTGCTCCAAGGTAATTCAATTTGCTTTCCTTTATGCCTATTTTTTGGGGTGTATTATACAAAACTAGTCTACAAACTCGTGTAATGCATGAAGTTTGTTAGTATAGATATACTTAAAAATATAAATTTTAAATAAAGATGCAATTGCACTTATAGTTATCAAATTATAATATTAATAAAATGTAATAATTGATATAAGTTTTCATAACAACATAATAATTTCTTGATTGAATAAACAATTATTGATTATATACTTGAACCAAAATTTGTTATTTTGTGAAATTGATGATTTTGAAAAGAAATTGTGTCAAAATTGACATGCTTGCAAAATTATTGTCCACATAATCCAATAATTGACTCATTCTCAACAAAATTAAAAATACATGACAAAGGTCTTAAAACATGTCATTTGTGATTTTCAACAAAATTAATAATATGTATGATGTTTAAATTTTTTAAATTTGATAAAATAGTTTATATTATAAAAGATATGCATTGTTATATGAAGTAATAAAATCAGTTAAGTTTTACATATTTGATCTAATAAAATACTTTTGAAAAATTAACTTTAATACTTAAAATCATAATTAATGTTATAAAATCTTTTTAAATATAATCTCATTTTAGTCCGTAACAATGCTTCATTTGGCAAAACTCTATAAAAAAGCGTCATTTAGAATTGTTAAGTTCTTTTATAGTATTGTATGATATGATATGATATAATACACCTTAGCAACCATGAGTCCATGATATGGAATTCCCAAACGGATAAAGAGAATCAATGTGGACGACCTTTAGAACTGATGTAATGATTTATGTAGCCGATCCCAATCTTTTGGAATTAAGGCTCCGACATTATTCTTGAGGAGACGTATTTTTCCGAAGAAAATTCTATTTGTAAGTGAATTTTAATTTTCCGCTCTCATGAACTCACCGGGAATCTTAGTTTTGATTGCTGGAGTATTGATTTCATAATAGACACTAATGTCTTCAAAAAATCGACAGATTCTAGAACAATAACTCCTAGTCTAATCAGAGTTGAAGCTATTAATGCAACATCAGTTACTGTGATCTTGGGTCCTGATAATTCTCTACAAGAAACGAATGTGGGTTACACATTGTGGCATCGTAAGGCTAACGACAATCAAGGTCAAGGACTAGAACAGCCAACCTGTACTTTATTTCCTCCACAAACAAGGTTCATTGTGTCCTGTCTTTCCCCTGCGACAGAATACATCTTCAAAGTTGTCTCCTTTGACAGCTCCAAAGAGTTGAGCTCATCGGAAGTTCGACTAACTACCAGTATTTCTAATGATAGTATGAATTGTTCGACGTTGGAGAGAGTTCAAAGCCCAGCAACCAACTGCAGCACTCTTTCTAATCCATCTTCTGTCGAAGACGAAACAAATAATATTGCGCCCTGCAGCGACTTAAATGAGAATAAAGCCCTTTTTTTCAATTGCAGTAACGATCAAAACCCTTCTGATGAGGAGAATGCGACTCGAAAATTTACCTCTTCTGAACAATCTGGTGTTATGAAAGTTGACGTCAAGCACTCTTTGGATGGTCAATCGAGTGAAGCAATGAGCACCGACAATGAATTAAATGACCGACCTTTGAAGAGAAATACACCTTGTGTGGGGACAGAAGCTAGTCTACCGATAACGCCTAGCAAACAAGAAAGCTCAAAAGAAGGAACCACAAAAAAGGCCCCCCCAAAGATCCATGGCAAGGCTCGAAATGGTGGGTTGGAGAAGGACGAGCCAAACGGCAGACGTTTATCGAAGAAAAGAATTATCGAGAGAGGAAATGAAGAATGTGGTGGCGACTGTCCTTCGGACAGCGACTTAGAGTACTACGTCAAGGTGATTCGCTGGCTAGAATGCGGTGGTCATATCGAGAAAAGTTTTAGGCAGAAGTTTTTGACTTGGTACAGCATTAGGGCAACCCCACAAGAAACTAGGATTGTCAAGACTTTCGTCGATACTTTCATTGACGATCCTGCATCCCTCTCCGAGCAGCTTCAAGATACATTTGAAGAGATCATCTCGAGCAAGAGGTTGTCGGCTGTTCCTCCAGGCTTCTGCTTAAAGCTTTGGCATTAACCCGGAAAGCAATAGGTGATTGTTGTGGAGGAAAGGCTTCAGCTTTAGGGTTACCTATTTTTTCGACCTTGAGCCCCAATGGAAGGTCTCGGTCATTCTAATTCTTTTCGACCTTTAGGAGCATGTTAGTATTCTGAATTTCTTTATTCCCTCTTATTATCGTCCTTATTAACAAGCATTCTTCCAATGATAACTGTTAACAATATTTGTCTCTCGTTTATGAATATCGTCAATTTATTTCCTTCGTATGAAATTTCGTTTAGAAAGTTGCAATCTGCAATATGTCACTATTGTATACTTGCGTATATAGTTCAACTGACCCAGAAAACTTGGTAAAGAACAAATTTATTTTCGGGTTTTCTAGGCTTCGTATCACATGTCATTCCGAATGAATTTTACATGTTTTTGTCATGTTTATTGGTTCGAGTTCGATGTTGAGACTTTGTCTTCTTCCCAAAGTTGGTGGAGGTGCGAATGATGCATTGTGCAGCTGAATTTACCATTAGATGAACACTGTATTCCTGGAAAGATGCCTAATAATATACTCCATAAAGTAGTATGTCCTTGACCCATGTATGGAGAAGTCATCTGGCTGTCCTGAATAGGTGGTAGAATAAAGATTGGCATATAATTCCTGAAGAATAGAGTTTCTTTTTGAGTAAAGGGTTTTGAGGTAAGGGGAGGGCTAAGGAAAGGGCATCGAAAATCAAATTCAGTATCCATATTTAGGAAAAGTAATACGTATTTCAATTGAGATAAAACCAGATTCTCTTAAAAATGAAATTTAGATTTAAATCAAAACCTATTTTTGGAGGTATATCGCTCGAGAATAAGGTTGAAATCAATATGATTTAAATATAATATAGATAGTATATGCCATGTGATTCCCTACTTGAAAAAGTAAAACGTATATTATATGAAATTTTAATAATAAACCGCAAGTGTAAAAGAGTTGTAAAAACAAGTTGAACATATAGAATATATGTTATTTGATTCTACCGTGACTTGTATGTTAAGAAATATGGGTAAGAGAGATTGATTATTTGTCATTTAACTAAATAAACTAAACTAAAATAAGCAATTATAAATGATGAAAAAATCAATTAGGAAATAAGCCTAGCTAGGATAATGAATGTCACTTATAATTATGTTTAACATAAACAAACATTGCAAAGAATTAAGAGGCAATGGCATGAAATAAATCACTCAACCATATAAAATAATTCTAAATTCATGTAGTCCATTAGATAAATGTTGTATTAGAATACCCTTTAACCTCATAATAGTCCATGGTATGAATCAATTATCGAATAATCAATAAGATGCTACAAGTCAAGACCTCACAAAAAAAAAAGGTACTAATCAAGGTACAAAGTACTTAATTTTTTTTTTAAAAAAAAATCTTTGTTTTTTTGAGATTTAAAAAAAAAAATCTTAGTAAATTATAGATGTCAATTTACCAGTTAAATCATGCCAAAATAGTCTAACTTATCATAATTAAAGATTAATTTGCCATGCTTGCTCACTAACATCTTATTGAACTTGGAAATTCAAGCAATAACAATTATTAAAAATATGATTTCAGAAAGGAAAAATTACAAAGACAAATTGAACTTTTCCATTAAAAAATTTATTAAGTCAACCTTCAACAATTTCACTGGTTGGAACAAATATTAAATTTATTTTTTATGCAACAGACTTTTACATGTTGACGACTTAAACATTACACCACTTGTTGATGTGGCTATACAAGTAGAAATTACTTTAACGTGGTTGCACATGTTAACATGAGTATACATGTGACCTTAAATGTAGCATTCCTTTTATTTATTTATTTATTTTATTTGATATAATATAATTAATTAGTTTATTTATTTTCTTTGATATAATACAATTAATTAGTTTATTTATTTTATTTTTTCTATTTTTATTTTAATTTTTATCAATTTTAATTATTTTTAGATTAGTTTTTTATAATAATTCTAAAAAATTACTTTAAAATATAAAACTTTAGATCTTCTTAGGACTCCCAAACAAAAGAGGGTTATTCGACATTTTTCACCCATAATGATCCTAAGCCCTTGCCGATCTCATGCCCGGTGCCCCTAACCAAACTATACTACTACAACATATATCAACCAACACTAAGATGTTTTGAAACAAAAACTCAATTTCAACACTTTTTAAGGTTCATGCTATTTGCATTTGGCATTCCAATAATTATATTTGAATAATGGAGAGGACAAGTTAATGGCTCAAATTTAGTAGCTCAAGACGTTAAGTGGCTAATAGACACAAATATGTGCAGAAAATTTAGAAAAAGGATGGCTAGGTAGGTATAAGTAGTATAAGTAGTATTCTGTAAGTACCTCAATACAAAATAAATGAGAACGAAAATGACATAAATAAATGGCGGAAATAAGAAATAATATAAATATATGAAAACACGGGTACCGTATCAACAAGCAATTCCCCAAAGATTTAGTTTTAATGTCATGCTAACGATGCACGACAAGGATATGAAAATGGAATAGCATGCCTGTTGTGAAGGATTTTATAGACATTTTTCCAGATAAGATACCACTAGATTTGGTAGATAAAGGGTGGGGCGAGGCGAGGCGGGTCAAATGTGGGGCAAGTTGGAAGCGGATTGGCACAAAGTTGTGGATCATCACGGATTAACTATTTTTAAATCAGGGCGTTAACGAGTCAATAATCTCATTGCAATTTCAAAGCGGATCGGAAAAAAGTGAAGGAAATTCATTGCAGAACAAATATATTTATAAGCAAAGTACACAAACAGATAACAACATTCAGCAACACTAACAAAGAGCTCTAGAGTTTGTATTCCCATATTCATCTCTAAGACTATCTAATCTTAATCGGGATTATGTTAAGAACTCTCACTATTCAACCATAAAGAAATTAATTTACAAGGCGGTATGCAGAGGATCACAGTGAAAACTCTAGGCTGCTAGAACGGTAGAAAGCCGTCCATTGTTGACATAATGAAATCAAGCATTGGCAGTTGATTTGTAGTGCTCTTCGTCGATTGTTGAATAGACCAGGCCTTCATCCTCAAGAGCTTTCATCGATGCCCTGTCAGTTTAAAAAGCAAGGAATGAGTGAAAAAAGTTTGTAAAGGATCAAGTTTACAAGGTAAAAAAATTGCACATTTTCCATATACTGAGGCAATGGATTCGTAGAACAGTACATGATCTTATCTTTTGGAAGATTTAGTTGCTGCATAAGCTCGTTAATGTGCACCCCTTTTTCCTTTGCCCTAGAAAGAGAACAGCAGGAGTAAATCATAGGTATAGCTAAAGCAATCAAATTAAATTAATAAATGACTCAAGAAAAACCTTCCACTGCCAAGAAAATATACAGGGTAACCAAAAAAATAACCATCTTAAACGGCCAGGAGCAACATCCCGGATAACATCGTGATCTTATGACCACAAAAAAAATTCTAGTATAGAACAGATAGCATGTAAAACAAATGGCAACTTTAGCTCCAAACTTAAAAACTCACTTTACTATGGTTTATCAGCACATCCAAGCTTTCTCCTACAATTTTCCTACGAGCACACTGATTGACATGTTCTTGCTGAATTTAAAAGCATAAGTTCAGAATGTGTTTTCTCCAGAGTCCAGACCCATAAAGATATGTTCTTGGGATGGCTTTATATTGAAATTTTAAGGCAGGGAGCACAAATATTTGCACGAGTATACTATTCCTGGATTAAGTCAAAACTTATACAGTAGTGTATCACGATTAGGATGTCAAACACCTTCATGCTGACTGCTGAGAAGTTAAATACTCATTGTTGCAAGTGAAGCTGGAAACAAAATGAATGGTCTTCCATGGATCTTGTGCGTATAGAAAAAATGAAAAGCGAGCACCCGCTAAACATAGAGTTTAACTCAAGGCTTATGATAATTACACCTAAGCAGATCCAATGACAAGAAATAGTACAGATATTATTCTAACCTCCAGACTAATATCCGCTACACCCTTACTTCAGAGTTTTCCATACAAAGGATACGGAGTACACATATCAATACCAAAGTAGAACACAAATGAGCGTTACCATTTGGATTTCAAAGCTCTCTATCTTCCAAAGAGGATAATTGAAAGTTGAAGCTTTCCATATAGAATTTCCATTGCTAAGAAAAAGTTAAAACAAAAACAAGCATTTGTATATACAATGGAGTACTAAATAAAGGAGCAGCATATATTCATACAGAAAGCAAGAGTAGGCAATAGAATAGCTCAAGCATAAAGGATAACAAAATTCCAAAACGAACTCACAAGTTAGCAGGCTGCTGCAAATAGTCCATCACCATTTTCTCAACACCCTTAAATTCACCAAATTGTCCAGGAAACTGCAGCAAGTCATAAAGAAGTTCACAATTAAACATACAAATCACAAAGATTAAGCTTTCCAGGCGCACTGAAATGTACTTGATTCTGCTGTGCACTCTGGTATCCTCTGAACGGAGTTCCATTGACAGAAGACATCACTTGAGGATCAGTTGAAACACTAGCTGCCTGCAATCAGGACATAAAAATGAGCACAAATCCCTACAGTGTACACAAAACCTTACAGATAGCATAATCATTGTACCAGTACCAGTTGTTTTCTATTATACATGTGAACACACATGCACTCGATGAAGTGAAACGTAAGTTCATTGAAGTCAACCACAGGTCTGTAGATACAGAAACAAAAAGAAAAATAAATCAACAGTGGTTCAAACATCAAAGAATTAAGATGATGAGATCACATATTAGATCACATATTATATACCAAATATTCAAGTGAAAAGATTAGTTCGCTAAAATAAAGTCCTCAAAACTCAACTTTTTGAAACACAAGAGGAACTGCCAAGCCTAGCCAAAGAGGAATCACCTTGCCTAGCAAAGAGGAACCACCTAGCCTAACCAAGAGAAATCACCTTGCCTAACCAAGAGAAATCACCTTGCCTAACCCTGTCAATGCGTCCAGCTCATCACCCACCCACGCCTCACACCTTAGGTACGCATAGGCATGTTTTTTAAAACTAAGATGAAACAAAAATAATGCAGGTAAGAAAGTCTAGATTCTAGAAAGATCAATTCCAGCCGAAGAAAAACTGTAGCTTGAGAATAGAAAGGATATAGAATCTAGAAAATCCGAATAATCAGAAGATTATCCAAGTAGTTGCAAGTTCAAAATTCAAATTGCAGGAAATTATCAAGGAAGTTGTTAACTAGTTTAAATTCAAATGTGTTGATTGGTTAAAAGAAGCATTTGAAGACTTGGTAAAACAAACGGTTAAGAAGCTTTTAAAGGATGCTATATATATGTAAAGACTTCAAGAGTGGAAGACACACACATCAAGCCTTCGTTTATATTATGAGTTTTTATTAGAGCTTGAAAAATATTCCAAGGGTTTATTTATTTTGTAAAAGCAAATCACTATACTATATAGTGGTTTTGATGTAAGATTCGATTACTCTATTCAACCCCCACTTCAAAAGTATTTCTAAGCATTCAAATTGCATAGGAATTCATTTCGATGCAACCAAACAAAAATACTAATGTGGGACACATGAAGAGACATGGCGGTAAATAAAAGTTAAAAGGGGTTAATTTTCAATCATTTTAGCTGCAATTTGTAGCCATCAAAATATTCTCGTGTATAAGAAAGAAAAGCAGTTGGAAGAGGTGCGGGCATCAGGTAATATTAGGCAAGTTCTACTTCTACCTCAATCAGATTGCAAGCACAACTAGTCCTGGCCTCAAAAAAATAAGAACTCCAAAATCCCACTCTAGTTACCATGAGAATCTGAATATCCCCATTGCTATAATACTCCATAGTCTGTAATATAATATTGAAAGAACTAAGATCCACCCTGCACAGTAATTCAATACATACCTGATTTCCCTCAAATATCCAACCCTCCATATCACCCCTCTGCCCCCTTCTAAAACCATAAGAAGGCAGAACGGCAACCTCTGTGAGATCTGATTTTTTAGAAAACAATTCTACAACATAAATAGTTGAAAACACTGGCGAAAATAAGAAGCTCAACTCAAAATATCAGAAACAAGATGAATAACAAGTAGGGCCTATCCGCAAATGTGCATCAGTCATTCAGCAAATGTAATAAAACAAGATGCGTGCCCTCAGACAAAAAAATATACTTTCCACTTTACAAGCACTATCAAAAGTTCCAGAATTAGAAAATAAAAATAAAGCTAAGGAAATCCATGCAAGCATACCTGACAGCATAAGCAACCAATGTCATTTTACCTTGAAACCCTTTTAAACTTGCATGGACACGTACATACATTCCATCCCTATTGCCAGTGGACAAAAAAAATTGAATTTCAACAACACATTGCATTATACAAACCCAGCGTTACTTAATTCAATGTCTGAACTAGTAATTCGCTCAAAACAGTCTAACATTCTCTTTTTTCAGTTCATAAATCATTTGGGATCAATAAATTAGGTAATACATGATCAAATAATGATATAATAAAATTTTCAAATATTATGGTGAAGGAGAGTATTATGGAAAGCAAACGGCGTATGCTAAAAAATGCTGAAAGAGTACAAGTAAAGTACTCACTTAAATTCCTCCATTTCCTTGTAGTCGTATGATTCATTAACCCTGTCGAACCAACACAAGTAAAACCACAATTCTCAAATCCAAATGCCATACTTAACTTATGAAACTCATACACAGACATAATAATCAAAATAACATATAAATAACGAAAAAACCTAACCATCTTTGCACTTTAATTCTCCCAGTTCCATCATCGAGAGTGAATGTAACATCAGGAACCCTTTCAGTCCTATCAGATACCATACCAAGAATGGTAACCTAAATCCACAGCACCCCATGTTCACGCCAATTTCAAACTCAAAATTGCAAAAAAAAAAAAAAAAAAAAAAAAAAGAAGCAAACAAACAAACAAACTCTCTAAGTAAAATGAAGGCATACATTATTGACTTCAACACCATCAATAACGAAATTTTGATTATCGTTGCTTGTTAAAAGCGCTTCGTTTAATTGTTTCACTGTTAAAGGAACAATTCCCTGAGAATCACGATTCTGCAACATACAAAATCGTAATCAGAAAACCCTAATTAATTGAAAATTATTAATTTAAATTGATATAAATTTGAAAGCGAAAATCTGCACCAAATTGCTAGTGAAAAAGAAGGAGATAGTACTTTAGCCGGAGAAAATGATGGATCCGCGGATTGAGTAGCTTGGGAAGGCATGAAACCACCGCCGGAGAAGGCCGCGTTACCGTCGAATTGGCTTGAATACATATTGTGTTAGGGTTAGAGAATGGATTCTGCAAGTAAAATTGCGAAAATTGGGAACCCTAGATTATATTTTGATCAAATAAGGAAAGAAAAAATAAGTATTGAGAACGCTTTGATTTTTGCAGTAGTGTGTTCGCTGGATATTGAAAATGTAGCTTTTCCCGCCGTCTTCGAACAGGGGAAACTTTTTGGGTCTTGTCCAACTTATATTAACTCACAAATTATAGAATTAAACGGCCTTAGTCTTAAGGTAACATTTTTTTTATTGTTAGTAGGTCTCTTGACAGATGTATCTTTGAGAGACGACTCTTGAAGCTCAGCCAATTCATTCAAAAGAAATGTATATTAAACTTTCTTTAGAATAGGCACACATATATCACAAAGCATTTATTATAATCTTTAGCAAGTATTTTGAAATTAATTTTGGTAGATATTTGAACTAGTTTTAGTAGGCATTTGAACTAGTTTAGTAGGTATTTTTGCATAATAAAGTAGGTTTATGAATAATTTTTTAGTGAACATTTATAATAGTTATAGTAGGTATTTTTGCATTTTAAAGCAAATTTTATTTCCCACTAAAGTAGACATTTTGAACTAGTTACAGTAAGTATTTTTATATGCGAAAGTAGACATATAAACACATATAGGCTACTACACATAACATAACCTCCTACACCAAATAATTTAAACACCTACAATACATAACATAAATATGTGATACCTCAGATCTAGCTTGAAAAAAAAGGATTTATAGACTACTCATATCAACAAGATGCGTCTTCTTTTCATGGGAGTCCGTTTGCTAAGAACTCTAAAATTAAGCGTGTTTGGTGGGGAGCAATCTTAGGATGGGTGACTTCCTGGGAAGTTTTCTCGGGTGCGCACGAAGACTTGTGTTGGTCTGTGGGGCCTGTCTACAGTCTCCATGAGTACTAGAGCAACCCTGTGACCTGACTGATTGTGTGTTCAGTACACCTAGCGGGGGAAAAGATCCTGAAACTACGGTCCAACGAGGATGTTGTATTCCTAAATGGGGTAAGTATGATACCCCAGATTTAGCTTTAAAAAAAAGGATTGATAAACTACTTACATCAATAAAATGCATCTTCTTTTCATGGGAACTCGTTTGCTAAGAACTCCGCAGTTAAGCGTGCTTGGTAAGGAGAAATCTTAGGATGGGTGACCACCTGAAAAATGTTCCCGGGTGCGCATGAGTGAGGCGAAAGTGCGCTGGAAAGAGTTGTGTTGGTTTGTGGGGCCTGTCTACAGTCTCTATGATTAGTCACCGGTGGTCCAAGGGGCCATGGTGTTACAAAATACCTACACAAATAACCTAAACACATAAAGTACATAACATAAACATTTATCGCACATAACAAAAGCACCTACAAGTGGCTTCAACGAATAACTTAAACACCTATAGAACATAACATAAACCCTCATACCAAATAATGTAAACACTTGCAATACATAACACGTAATTGACAACTTCAGCATGCTAAAACCACCTGCTTAAAATATTGTGAACTCCTACTTAAGATATCCAAAAACCCTACCGAGCGTGTAGTTATACTATATTTTTCATTTTTATTTTTAATAAATATAATGGACCAACCGATTACAGACGGTCTCTTTGGTTGATTCAATATATAGTTATAATCTTAAATCTTTAAGTATTCAATTATAATTTTAAAGTGATCAATTATAATTTTAAAATGGTTAATAGTTCAAACTAATCATTTATAATCTTAAAATAATTATTTATAATCTCAAAGGGACTAATTATAACCTAAAGGCTAAAAATGATCACTTGTAACTGTAAAGTGGACACTTATAATCTTAGACTGATTAATTACAATTATAACCTTAAATTAATTACTAATTATAATTTGAGTTGAATTTATGGACATGTCTCAGGACGAGAGGTCTCATACAAGACTTGTTGTGGTGAGACCATATCTATTGGTTGATCCAATGTATTTGATCGTCTTAAAGTGACTACTTATAATTATAAAGTGATCAATAATAATTCAAAAATGGCCACTTATATCCTTAAATAGATCACTTAAAATCTTAAAATTATCAATTAAAAAAATAAGCAAATTATATGAATTCGTCTTATAATAAGACTAACTATATTAGGAACAGCCAAAAAATATAAGTGAGTTTAGTTGAGCCTATTGGCTATTAGAAACAAATCTCCTACGATTCTAAAGAGTTTTTAATTTATAGAGTGAAAGATCTTGATTTTTGAGCATCGGAACTTGATAAGTTCCCGTGTCAAGTATGATTTATAAATCATTTAAATAAAAAAGTACTAATTTTATATATGTAAGTTATTATATGACTCTTAAATCATATTGATACTATAAATTGATTTATTTAAAAACTGCAAAAGTATTACTATTTGATTCATATACAAATTACTAATATGTATATAACATAATCATAAAATCATGCACCAAATAATATAGATTATAAGTACTTACATAAAAATAATTTAATATTTAAACACATAAAAAATAATATGAAAAATAATGTAAATGTTCAATGTTTTAATGTCTTTCTAAAACCTTAAAATAAAGAGCATATTTTTTACTATAATAGTGACATATAACCTAATTATTTATGTATAAAATTGTCAAACACAGGTGATAGAATTATCATTTGAAATTTATTGTACCTATATCTTATCACAATTTTTTACTTAAATAATTAATGTGTAATGTATTTAATTTATGTAGTTTTTATAATATAGCCATGTAATATAATATAATATAATATATATATATATATATATATATATATATATATAACTATTTCAAAATAATTTACTTTTCTTAATTTATTGCAAAAATATTTTAATGAAAATAAATTTTTACATAAATAATTAATATGTTATTCGATAATTATCTATTGTAATTAAAAGAGTAAAACATATATTAATTGATTGTATATGGTAAAAATGAGTGAATATTGTATATTTTAAAATCTTTTATAACTAATCAATTAAACAAATCTAATAAGAATGATAATACATGATATGCTAAAAAATATTTGCCTTATAATAATATAAAAATAGCGGGAAATTTTTTATCGTAATAGTCAACATGTGTCCTAATTGTTTCTTCATAAGTATATTGTATAGAATTATCTATAAAAAAACTATTTCAAAATAATTTTCTTTTCTTAATTTATTGCAAAAATATTTTAATGAAAATATTTTTTCTACATAAATAATTAATATGCTACCTGATAATTATCCATTGTAATTACAAAATACTACATATCTTAATTGACTGTATATGGTAAAAATTAGTAAATAATATATGATTTTAAAATCTTTTGTAACTAATCAATTAAACAAATCTAATACGAAAGATATTATATGATATGGTAAAATATATTGGGCTAATAAGAACATGAAAATAGCGGAAAAAGTTTTATCATAAAGTCGACATATGTCATAATTATTTTTTCATTAGTATATTGTATTTAATTATCTATAAAAAAACTATTTCAAAATAATTTTCTTTTCTTAATTTATTGCAAAAATATTTTAATGAAAGAAAAAATTACCTAGAATAATCTAATCTATTCGTGATTTTAATCCCACCTATTGATTAGCCATGAATAATCTCAACTTTGAGGGGTATTTTCCTAGAGTAAACCCGATGACCGGATGATTTGCTATAGCAAGTTTTATTTTTTTAAAAAAAGATAAATTAAAATAAAATATCGAAAAAAATATTCAAAAAAATTTTTTATGATTTTTTTTATTTTTTAGAATTTTTATGTAAATTTTTAAAATTTTTCTCTAATTTTAATTATTTTTCAATTTACTTTTTTGGTGAATTATCTACTATAACAGGACATCGGATTACCAAAATTTACCTTAGGCAAATATCCCTTAAAGTTGGAATTTTTCACGGT
>NC_080055.1:21420751-21588251 GCF_026212465.1 Amaranthus tricolor
ATTTGATCACCTTCATTTTAGGTTTCCTTATTTCTTAAAGCAAAATCCTACCCTTTAAAAATTCTTCTCTTCTATGTTTATATATACTCTTTCTGTATACAAAAGTACATATATATATATATATATATATACTGTATACCTTAGATGCAAAATAAACAATGGATTATGAAATTCACAAGATGAACCAACCAAAAACTGACATATTTTCTAACAAATTCTTAGCAAGGCAATCAACGGCAGGCTCTAGCTCTTCCAGATTCTTCTATGGAGTCTCCGGAGCCGTGCCTTTTGAGTGGGAGACACGGCCAGGAAAGCCCATAAAACCACCAACGGAAGACGTCTTACCGCCCCTAAGTCCACCACCGGCTGTGCTAGCAATGAGCCTACCAAAGCCATGCGTCAACGTAGACGATGAACCTAAAGCTCAAAGGTGGTCTAAAGCATGGCTTATGAAGAAATTTAAAAAAACCGTTGCTAGTCATCATAAAGTTGTTGGAATTCCTAGGAAAATGTTCACAAAAAAACAACAATATCAACAACATAGTCATGATCAACAACAATATCAACAACAACATTATGATCAACAACGACAGAGTTTCGAGTTTGAAAGGTATGACATATGTGAATTAAGTCGTTGTTATTCGAGTTCATCATCGTTCGTATCCACATTGACATCTTCATCTACTAATTCGTTTAGTGATCATAATGATAAGATTTCTAGTAATGTTAATGTTCAAAGTAAGGCTTTGTTACGTAGGAGGCCTTTTAATTGTAACCCTAGAGGGTTTAATGACTTTATTGTATATTTTATGAAAAGAGTTTAATATTTTGATTATGCTTAAGTGGAAATTTTATTTAATCATTGATTATTGTTTGCTTTGAATTCATGTATTTGTAATTTAATCCAATACCAGAGTAGTTTTTCTAGACTTTTTGTTGGGTATGTTGTTAAATTTCTTGTGAAAAATAAGTTTTTTTTTGAATTTAAATGGATTGGGATGTCAATTCTTTGCAATTAAAATAAAAAGGTGTTATTTGACCATCAAAACATCAATGGAAGGGGAAAACATCTCTTTTAAGTCATATGTTGTCTTCAGTGATGGCCACGGAGCGGGTTATCTGGTACCGAACTGGTCCCGAACCGCTTAAAACGTCCCGAAATAGGAATCGTTCGCGACAGGTTCCGAACCGGCCGGAACCGTGAAACAGCATGAACCGGACCAAAGAACCGCGGGCCGGTTCACCCGGACCATAGGTTCCAAGGAACCGCCCCGGAATCGGGAACCGGACCGGACCGCTTCACCCGGCCCAGCGGTTCTTTGGAACCTATCAAAAACTAGTTGTTAACTAGCTGTTGGGGATTTTTTGTATAAATACTCCAAACTTTCAGTCATTTTCATTCACAATTCATCTCTTCTCCTACTCTCTCTACTTAATTACTTAATTACGCAAATGCAATTTTTCTCTTAATTACATAATTAGTCTTTAATTATTTTTAATTACATAATAAGTCTTTTACTTATTTATTTATTTCGTAATTCCATTATTATTTCAATATTATCATGTTTTCTTTTTTGAAAAAAGCTTTTTTAAGTCAAATAATTTTGTGAATACTTTTTAAGTTTTTATACATACATGGTCTTTATATTTTGTGAATCAAGAATGTATTAAAAATTCGTTTATTGTGTTTTGTGAATACGTGTTAGGTGGTGGTACGGGATCTATTAACAAACATTTTTTCATATGTTTACGAACCAAACGTCCACTTAGTAATAAGTGAATCTATTACTATTTTTTATCATCTTCTTAAACATTCGCATGATGATATTAATATACTTTTATAGCCGATTCTTGCAGATATGATGGACAAGTGAAAGATGTATTTTACTGATTTTTCTTTTATTTATGGAACTGCGACAATTTTAAACCCATGTTTTAAGACGGAAATCCTTACTAAAGTAATTGGATTTTACTACCAATCATTAGATCGCCCGCCTAGTGATGTACATAATTACGTTAAAAATTGTAAAAAACTTTTAGGAGAACTTTATGATTACTATTCTAGTGTATATAACCCAAGTCGCGATACGTCTAGGCGTGCTAGCGTCTCGGGCACGCCCCACTTATTATAATCCCGTAATAGCTAACATAATAAGCCAAGATGATAGTTTTGTAGGACCATCTTCTTCTTCACCCTCCGCTTCATATTTAAAATTAAATAATTATCTTAAACATCACTTTGAACTTGACCAAGGTAACTATAATATTTTACAATGGTGGAAAGAAAAATCCATAAAATTTTCCATATTATCGAAAATTGCAAAGAATATCCTTACAATTCCTATTTCTACGATTGCGTCGGAGTCTCTTTTAGTAAATAAAATACTTCTATAATGTAAATTAAGAGGTACTTAACCGTAGAAAGAGGGAAAATGGAAAGTTGAATGGATTTGTGAAGAGACAATTAGTAACTGCTCTTACTGCTACAATTAACTACATAGGCAATACAACCGTAAGATAGAGTATTGAAAAGGTTAAACCCAATCCTTAAACATCGTCATTCTTTTTATTTTATTGCTACGAATTTGCCCATGTAATTTAAAAAATTACGAATTTGCCATTAGACTTAAAATTTCTTATTTATACTCTAACCTCACTAAATAACTCCTTTATCACACTTAAAAGACAAAATTACAACATAAAATTTTTGGAGCAAAAACTAAGAAATTCAATCCGCAAACAAATAATCGAGGTAATTTTTATTCGAATTGTATTATTTTAAATTAAAAAAACGAAAAAAATAAAATAAAATAAATGGGCCAGTCGCACGAACCACGAGGCCACCGCGGGTCAGTCGCACGAAACCCGCGACTCGACCGCGGCTCAGTAGCACAAAACGTGCGACTGACCCGTGGTGCACTCGCGGATTTCTTGCGACTAGCCCATTTTTTTATTTTTTATTTTTTCCTTTTTTTATGAATAATTATTATTAATTTTATTTATATTATTATTGTTATTATTATTATTGTTATTGTTATTGTTATTGTTATTGTTATTGTTATTGTTATTGTTATTGTTATTATTATTATTATTATTATTATTATTATTATTATTATTATTATTGTAATTGTAATTGTTATTATTAAATTTTTATTTTTGTTTTAATTATTATATTTAATTAATTTTTTAAATTATTATTATTATTATTATTATTATTATTATTATTAGCTTTTTTATATTTCTCTTAAATATTATTTTTATTATTTTTGTTGGTGATGTTGTTGTTATTGTTATTGTTATTGTTTGTAAATTTTTCTTTAATTTTATTTTTAAATATTGTTTTTAATATTAGTGTTATGATTGTTATTATTGTTTGTGTTATTATTGTCATGATTATTATTAATGTTATTATTTTTGTTAATATTATTATTATTATTTTTGTTAATATTATTATTATTATTATGATTATTTTTAATTTAGAAAATTAATTACAATAATAATAATAATAATAATAATAATAATAATAATAATAATAATAATAATAATAATAATAATAAATATGTTCTTAAATTATATTTGTTGATAATGATTAGTTAAATATTGTTGTTGCTAATTAATTATTGTCTTTTGTTCATGTGGCTAATTTAACGTAACGTTTGATTATGTTTATTTATTAATAATAGTTAATTAAATTATCAAAAATTGTAGTAAATGGTTGGTACTCACGGGAAAGGAAAGGGTTTTTTTAGAAAGTTGCTGAGCGGGAATAGTTCTAGGCCTACCCTGCTCAAAGGGGATCCTCATGAGAGGGGGGGTGACGGGTTCTACTAGGAGGGCTAGGAAGGAAGAGGCTGCTAGACACAGTGAGGCCCAACGGTCGAGTACGCTGAACCAAGTGCGTACTCGTTTTGATGACCAGGCTAGCAACCTCCAGAGTAGTTGGGGGGTTTCTAGTGATGATGATAATGATGCTGATGATGTTCAATACCAAGGTCCTGGTCTTCGCCCAGTGGACTGGACTGTTGTCCGGGGGCCCGACGGGAGATTAGCACGTGTCGGCCCTAGTTCTTCAGGCGCATCTGAGCGTGCCGGACATAGTCTCGTTGATAATGAGCCGCCACGGGGAGCAGACGCTTACAGTCCGCTGGAACGGACTGGTTAGTCACATCGCCCCAGCCCGGGGGGCCCACAGATACGCGCCTGATACCCAGCTATGGCGGGCACATAGCTAAAGTTATTTTTGACGGCTCTGAGCGTACGCCTCTGGTTCTGGAATGTCGTAGTAGAAAGAAGCCGTTGGAGGCGATCATCGGACTGCGGGATATGACCGATGCGCTTTACGATGTTCTACCTGCTACTCACCTTGGTCGGCTACCGTACGTTATGCACCAGCACATCGACTCTGCTTTGATATCGGCCTTCGTGGAGAGGTGACAGCCGGATACGAACACCTTCCATATGCCATGGGGGAGATGATGATTATGTTGCAGGACGTGCAATGCGTATTGGGCATAGGTATTGAAGGTTCTCTACCGGCTGAGCCTTCTGAGGGGGAGTGGCAGGTCGGTATTACTAATCTGTTTGGGGAGCCCATGTCCCAACTATGAAGGAAAGAGATATTCACCAGCGGTTGCGTCAACGTTGCTGAAGTGATGCAGTTGTGTCATTGGTCCCAAGCTATGGAGACCCAGTCGACAGCCTACTACATGGCTATTGTCGGCTCTACCCTGCTGGCAGATAAGACCAGAACCGGCATGCGACCTCACCCGATACTTGCCGTCAACGTCGATCAGGATGAGATCGCCTGGGGTGCGGTAACGCTGGCCTACATGTATCGCCAGCTGGGAATGGCATCTAGGGCTGGTTGCAAGACCATTGCGAGTTGCCTCACATTGCTCCAAACATGGATTTACATGTACTTTCCCGCCTTCCGCCCTCATCCTCGCCGAGCAGATGTGCCTAATAAGACTAGGGCGGAGATGTGGTCCACGACCAAGCCAGGTCGTAAGATCAACAAGCTGAGGGACTACAGGAGTATACTGGACTGCATGATGGATACTCAGGTATTGTACATCACATCACACTTTGTTATGCATGTTATTTTAATTTTAGATTATTTTTATATATTAACTTGGCTTGTATGCAGGTGGAATGGACTCCGTACATGACTTCTCCAAGGGCATTGCTGAATGAGCACCCACGCACCACCTTCATCGGGTGTCTCTGAAACAGCCCAAACCAGCGTAAACAATATAATAATATTGTCTACAAAGCACAGCGGAAGACTTATAGAAGTCTGGGCTGAATTCGTCCTGTGGCTCGATTGCCACAACAACCAATATCAGAGTATTTAAAAACTTTACATAACTGTAATACAATTACTTACAACCCAGTTATAAACTAAGTTAATACATTATAAAATATCTATTTTTTTAAAAGACATGATTTGTCAAAATATCATTATAAGTTAACCTTCCGAAAACGATGTCCTCGCTATCGCAACACATGACACATAAATGAGCAGCACATCCATCTGCGCTAAAGATGGCAACCTGAAAGTGGATCTATCCCTTGTAAGAGATAGGCCCTATAAAAATAACTGTCAACAATTGCATTGTTGAGTAATCCAGCAAACTACTACATTTATATACAAGTCATTAACAAACATCTCCAATCAGATTCCTTGTTCACTTGGTAAGCATTTATAAACATTATTTTATCCAAATCAAAACTCTTTTAAAAGACCATTTGGTATCGACATAAATACGGCTATGAACCGTTAGTTTATAACGAATCAAAACACGGCTATAACTTTACAAGTTAATAGCGAAACAATACGGCAAATGACAAATATGATATCATTTGCGAAACAAACAAAACTTTATGTACCAAACGTATTTATTCAAAACTCATATTAAATCAATAATTTAACAGCACTTTAAAATGTGGGAATATATGGACCGTCAGGAAGTAGGCTTGATCTAAATCCTGAGAACACGGGTGATCGTCATCACCGAAAATATGGTTCTTGCAAGAACGAAACGGGATCGGGGGCTCGAGACCGATCCGAATAACCATTACCTATTATCAAGCTATAGGATTTCACAATAATCCGGATATAAATATCCGTTGCCAATTACCAAAAACGGACATTTTTCAATGTCGAATATTTCAATATAAAACAAAACAATAATTCAATTGATTTTCTTTGAAATCAATAATCATACCTCATCTTCATAATACAATATTTCAAGACTCGTATTTTATAAGTTAGTAACATACAAAACATGCTTTTGTAATCTCTTTAAATAAATACAATATTTAAAAGCTCTTATATAAAAACATATGAACATTCAAAACATAATTTAATCAAGGACTAGGAGCAAGGTCAAACAAAGTCAAAATCCACAGTGTCAAACACCAAAAATTATACGATTTTGCTCAAATATCAATAGTAGAAATACCACACCTTATAAAACATAACTTGAACTTTGAAGTACTTGAATTAAATTTAAAAGATAGAATAGTAGTTTGCTTGTAGGTTACCCTTCCTACGCCATGAATAACAATCAATAATTAAAATACCAATCAATTCATCATCAACCATCAACATGTAAAAACTTGAGTTACTATCAATGGAGTTTACCCAATATTAAATCCCAAATACCCAACTTATATCATATCTACCTAATACCAACTAATCAAATACCCAATCGATACTTATGTTCGCAAATTTGATACTAGAACCAATTACTCATACTAATCAAATAAGAACCCATAATTCAACAATATCAATCAATAAAACTCAATCGGATGATAAATAATAACCCTAAACACTTGGAGTATTCAATTTGAACCCCAACTTTAATTATGAACAAGCAAATCCAAAATGCTATTTTCGGATTTTCAGGACACCCTGTTAGTATTTTGGACGTAACTCTCTCATACGAACTCATTTTGGGGCGATTCAAGTTCCCACGCGACCGCAAGTCGAAGCTCTACAAATCATATGCAGAAAACAGAACCCAGAAATGGCTAGAGGCTCTAAACCAGCCAAGAACAGTGAGGACAGAATCTGATTTTTAAGAACTCTAAATGAACTTTGCTCTTAAAGTTTGAAGATGAATCAAAACTCCAAATTGCAACCACTAATTAAATACTACCAAATGAATTAGAACACAATGAGAACCCAAATGAATCCAACATCATCACTAGAATTAATTACCCAATTTATTTCATAGCTTCTAGTTCCACTTTATAAATCCCGTATTAGTACAATTTCAGGACATATCATTACTAAACCAGACATAACTCTCTCATACGAACTCATTTTGAGATGATTCAAGTGGCCACGCGACCACGACTCGGAGCTCTACAGATTCTAAGAAGACACCAGAACCCCAGAACGACTCTAACTATTTCAAAAACAAAAACACAAATTCGGGCAAAACAAAACGGAACCTCATTGTCGATTTTTATGATAGTCTACTAGTATTTTGGATATAACTTCCTCATACAAATTCATCTTGGGACAATTTAAGTGCCCACACGACCGCGACTCAAAGCTCTACAAATCTCAAGAAGACATAAGAACCCAAAAACAATCAGAACCATCCCCAAAATAGCCAAAACAGAAAGTTCAGTTTCGAAATCCACAATACCAAGTTTTATACTAGAAATCAAATAACCCAATAACCAATACTAATCAACACTAGCAAGAACCCAATTACTAATTAAACTCATATACTCTAATTAAATTCAAGTTGATGCTTAAATTTGATTTAAAAACCCCAAATTAACCATAAATACTAAACTACTACCAAAATTCAACAATCATTGTTTATGCTTAAGAACTTAAAATTACTTTAAAACATTCAATTTAGTTTGTGGATTACCTCACTCATCATTGAAGGACCTTTCAACTTAAGGTAAGATTGTAGGTGGTTGTTATGGTGGCACAGGGCCGAAAACCAGTTGGAAGGAAGGCCAAAACCGGCTGTCCCTGTTGTTGTTTACTGGTGGCTGCACGGAGTCACCACCTGCTATTGGTGGCTACAGTCGGCTGCGGGGGAGGAGGAGAAGTGGTTGCTGTTGGTAGTGGAACTCGTGGCTGGGCTTGGTTGTGCCGCCAGCTGTGGGTGGGGGGAGTGGGACGTGAGAGAAGAGGGAAGAGAGGGATTGGGAACCGTGGGTTTTGTATGAGGGAGAAGGGGTGTGTCGGTTTATTTGTGGTAAAATGGATTTTTATTTTTAGCTTTGACCCATTAAATTTTATTAAAGTCGTCTCATCATAAGACAGTCTTATATAAGACATGCTGTAAGGGTATAATAGACGATTTATGAAATAAGTAATTGGTAGTATGAATAAGGATTGCATTTAGAAATTTGTTTTTCAATACTTTATTTAAATTTATTTTTATAAAGATAGATATAATCAATTAATAAAATATAATCAAAATACACTTTTATCGAAGTATTCTTTATATAAATTTTATACATTAAATAAAATATACCTCTTTCTTGAAAATGTTAACAAATGAAATACTTGAGTCAATATTATCAAAATAATAATATTATTACTCGAATTAACTTACTTAATAACCCCAATCACCTTAATCACTTATAATTAAGCTTTATTAAATGTAGTCTATTTCAGTATCACTTGCTTTGATATCGTCGAGGTGTATTTGCCGGAGAGGACAGTGCGACCAGTCGGATTTGTGTAGGCTATTCCCCCCCCCACCCCCCCCCCCCCCTCTAAGACCAGCCCAGGTTGTACGACCGGCACACGGTACTTACTCCGTGACCTTTGCTTCTCTGCCTGTGTACTTGGAGGCATGGAGTAGGTTCCCCTATAGTGCCCGCCTTGGTGATCAGACACTTCGTCGGCATCTGTTCCATCAGAGGCTGATCCTAGTTACGTTGACTGGTTCAGAGTGTGCTCCCACCTATACGTCGTCCCTGGCGAAGGACTGAATGCCGGTTTTGGTCCAGATGAAAACAGATTGGAATACGTTAGTTTTTTGAATTTATTTGTTTTCTATTATGTCGTTGTGTTATTTAGATGCTATTTAATATCTTATTCATACCCTTTTTCCTTTTTTTTTCAGTTTCTGAATGAATGGCCGAGTCGAGTCGCTCCATTGGCGAGATTGCCTGCTGTTGCAGAAATGACCCCCCGGGAAAGACATGCTTTAGATGTATACCTTGATGATGTTAAATATTTATTTGTCGAATGACAAGCTTTTAAGGGGCATGGCCCTTCATAGTCTGTATTTTAAACTAATTTACATTAATGTGTTTATTTATTTACATCAACGCTTTTTACATTAAATTTAATTCATGTTTACATCAATGCTTTTATTAATTTACAACATTACTATACATATTGAATTTCATCTACAATTTCTATAGTAATGACGTACATAATAGTATAACTATGGACTATCTACAAATTGAATCCCATCTACAATTTCTATAGTAAAATTGAATAATGATTTACGCATCACGTTACACTATTGACTATCTAAATTTACAGTATCTTCAACGGTGTTATTACGTTGTGGTGGTCGTGGCCCGTATAGTTTATTCTAAAGCATAATACTACTAGTAAAATGTGTTTCTATATGTCTTGAAAAATTGTCAACTGCTTCTCTACAACGTTGATGGACTGACGGCAGTAGAGATGAATCACCGTTCATTAATAGTTGAACAAAATGATTTCTATTCACCCAACATATATGTATAACTTTATTTACACTATGCACGCCTGATGCTTTCCTTAACGGAAGAACCAAACAGTTGTACAGCGAATTACCGTCAGCAGAACCATAATAAGCAATGTCAATGTTAAGAAACGTTGCTGCAGAGTACAATGCCATCGGTGCATCCATCCAGTGAATATAAGGAGCAGGTCCATTGCCGTGTGAACCAATTCTAAATATAGAATTCGTCTAACGACTCCTGTGATAGATACAAACTTAGGTATTGGTCTCTGTTCATTTGCATTTCCATACACATAGCACGTCTTAAAAGAGGCCATGCCTCCTCGCGTCCCAACTCTGTGGCGGCAATAGCTCTAAATCCACAGTTACCATCCCCTAAGACATCAATCTAATCAAACAAGTAAGAAGGAAGAATGTGCGGGATGTGATTAGGCCATGGAAGCAGTGAAAAATCACGACCTCCTGGATCATCTGAGGTTTGTGTACCGGATAAGTTGAAGCTAAAATTAATTCCAATTGAGGCTTGTGTTTCCCGACCACTAGATCTACCACTTGATCTCCCGCGGGATGAAGATCTAGACCCTCGACCACGAGAAGATGATCTACTATATTCAAACGCGCTTTTATTTCTTCTAAGGGTTTTGCTTGTGGTTGGTCTTTCCTTTCTAAGTGGACTTGCGTAAGGCTCAGGTATATCGGCTTCATCAGGGTGTAGTTCTTACTCAAGTACCTGAGACAAGTGTAGTATAACTGCGGGATCAGATTTTAAGGCTTCATCGAAAAAAGATTGAAAATACTCTTTGTCATCGGCGTTCGCGTGTCGTACTTCTTCGTTGGTGTCATCTCCTACCTCTGTGTACGTCAAAGTACTCCGGAATGGATGAATGTCATCCAAATACAAAGGACCTTGTGAACCGATGGACATATATAAATAACAAGCACACGGCAATCCATGGGTGCGTTGAAGTATACAATCACATTTGTTAAGTACATAATCACCCAAATCTAACATACGGTTATACTCAAGCCGCAGCTGCTCCAAGGCATAGATAGATACATGGCGATATAAAGGTCTAAAGAAATGTTGTCGCAACGACCTTGCTACAGAATTCATGGATTCATGTAACGCTTGTCGGATCCTGGCTTGTTGGTTTGTAATCTGTGCGTGTGCCCTTTTAAACAGGATATCAAATGAGCTATTACCGCTACCAAGATAATACTTGAAAGACGAGTGTTGGCTTTCAACTCTGCTAGTAGTCTAGTTACCCATGTGTAAACATTCATTCGTCCACGCACGCACAAATTTCTCTCTAAGTGGAATCTATATTCCAGCCAAATACCGAACAACATTTTTGTTCCTAACCGACCAGGTAGTCACGATCGATTGCCATCTCTGTTCAAATTCGTCGATTGTAGAACTTTCAACCAAGGGGTTCCATCTACTTTTCCTGAATACCTGCCCTTGTTGATTTCTTTTCCCGCCACACAACTTGTCCACCATGTTCTCAACGTCGGTTGCAATATGCCAAATGCATAACAAATGCCGCACATCTACATTAAACACAACATTGAACGTAAATAAGACATATTCAATAAATAGAACCACAATAATTAATCAACAAAACCTTTTTACCTGGGAAGACGTCACAAATAGCTGCAGATAAACCTTCGTCTCGATTAGTTACAATGACGCTAGGAGTATGAGCTGTGCCAAAAATATCTCTCAATCCCTGCAACACCCACGAATATGACACAGCCGCCTCATCTCGCATCAAAAAGAACGCAACGAAGAAGTTGTGATTGGTTGGCGTCATTCCGATTACTTCACACAGTGGCCACTTTTGTTTGTTTGTTTTGTACGTTGTATCTATCAACACAACATATGGCCACGTACGTATCATTTGGATAGAGGTAGGATTTGCAACTGATACTCTGCTCAATCCCTCTTCATTATCCAAGTTTGTCCAGACTACGTAATTAAGTTCTGTGGCCATATAAAGACAGTGTTGAAGGGGAGTCCTACCCTCAATCTCTTCCCTCCTTATTGATTGTCTAGCATTATAAATTTGATTCATACTAGTAAAAAAAAACCAGGAAAATTTTCTCTAATAGAAGTCATGATAAAGGCCGGTTGCACTAAGCTGTCGTATGTGCTCCCGAATATCTACATTGATCCTATTTGCCCTTACATGACCATCTTTGTACACTAAGAACTGGTGGTTATATCTTCCTTTTTCACCAGGACACACCCTTACCGTCCAAGGTCTTTCTCCTGGTTTACAACTACTTGCTACAATCAAAAAGTTACACCCACAACTTCTACTTTTAGAACCAGGTCGGGTAGCATTATCTAAATATGTAAATCACCCATAATATTACTATAGCGGTGACATCTTAAATACACATTAACTCTAGAACATCTTTCTTTTTGTTTATAAGAAGCACGTGTAAATTAAAAACCAATTGTTATTGCTATTGCATCGGCCCAACTATGTAATTCATATAAGAAATCAAATTTCCTATCCGTAATAAATCTACCGGAGTAATCTACGTTGTCTCCTAAGTTTTCAAAGTCCTGCAAATTTGAAATATGAAACAAACCATACATTAGGTCATTAAAAAATTATACATACAAACATTAATAATAAAAACATTCAATAATAAATAAAAATTATAAATTACTTTAATAATTAATATTAAAATATTAGTAATACAAGTTAATATTAATTAAAAATTATAATTTACTTAAATAATTAATATTAAATTAATAACAATACAAAAAATATAATAAAATAATTGTAATAATAATAAAACAAATTAATATTAAATAATAAAAAAATAATAATAATAACACATAATTATAAATTATTTAAATAAATAATAACAAAATAATAGTAATGTTAATAATATAAATTACTTACATTAATAATAATAATAATAATAATAATAATAATAATAATAATAATAATAATAATAATAATAATAACAAAAATTAATAATAATAATAATACTCAAAAGAATAATAATAATAATAATAATAATAATAATAATAATAATAATAATAATAATAATAACAATAATAAAAAAATACAAATAATATTATTAATAATAATAATATTATAATAATATTAATAATAATATTAATAATAATAATTTACTAAGACGTATAATAATTTAAATAATAATGTAAATAAAAAAAAAAAAACTCGTCGCACAAAAACTGCGAGCAGACCACGGTGGAGGCGCACAAATCGTGCGAGTGGACCACGGTGGAGTCGCACAAAACGTGTGAGTGAACCACAGTCCAGTCGCACGTTTTGTGCGACTTAACCGTGGTCCACTCGCACGTTTTGTGCGACTCAACCATGGTTCACTCGCCCAGTTTTTGCGACTTCCTTTTTTTTAAAAAAAAAATATACCGATTCAAATTGATTAAAGTACGTACCCGATTCATAGTCGCTTTCGTTAGCCATAGTTAATTGATTCCAACTAACAGCTTGTTTAAAATCGAAGAACGTTTTTAGAGAGTTTTTAGAGAGATAGTACCGTGTTTGAATTCGTATATCATACAAGAGCGTGTCTGAAAATTCAATATACATAGGGTCGCGGTAAAAATGTTCGGGATTACGTTTAAACTTTAAATTTAATGTTTTTAAAGTGATAATAGTGTTATTAAGTGCGATTTACATTTGTTAAACAAGTTTTAAGTCCAGAGATAAATTCGTAATTTTATTAGAAAGATGGCGATAAAATAAAAAGAGTGGTGATATATAACAATGCCATAAAATAATGGTTTAGTATGGTATGAAGTATGAAATATGAAGCCATAATTAACTCGACGTTTGCTCTATTTGCCTCCCGCTGGGTTTTATTCCTTGGTTTCCTTGAATGTATCATATCGATTTACTGTTACTCTGCCTTTTTGTACTGCCTATGCCGACTCTTTATCTGGTGTGGTGCCTAATGCGTACTTAAATTTCAAATTTATTACACTAGTGTGAATTTCTTTGTAAGAAGTGACTATTCGTCTCACCTTTTTAAATTGCATTAAAGAATAAGCAAGTAAATTTTAAAAAGGTGACAATAAATAAAGATAAATGAATTACTCGAATGAAATAAAAAAAAGTTGAAATATATAAATGAAATTAAAAGAGAGTGATAGGTTATTGCTCAAAAATAAAAATGACGTAAATTAAGTGACGGACTAAAATAAAAAATAATGCAAAATCAATAGAACAGAAGAAGGAGTATATAAAAAAAAACAGTTTAGTATTAGATATTCAGCTTGTAATTTTGAGGTCAAATATAAATTGTCTATGACTCTATTCTTGGAAGTTTGAATACGAGAGAATCATTTTGGGTGAGTTTCATTTTAAACAAAACGATATTTTATATAAAAAAATTTGGAAAATTCAATGTGGTATCACTTAACATTTGACTTTTTAACGAGGTGGATAAATGTTTTTTTAATCTACGTGGTGGTCTTGACATTTTTGTTAACTTAATCCACGTAGATAAAAGAAGAGTTTTTTTTTTTTGTTAACTTAACGTTATTTTTACCGAATGTAATCATTTTTTTCAAAAAACAAACGTCGTGATCATCCTTATTGACTACATATTTCGGTGAGTATTCAATGAGTATTTTTAGAGAGATGTTTGGTGGAATACTCACAAAATTTTTTTCCTCGATTTTACATCAGATTTACATCAAAGATATTGAGGAAGTCTTAGTAGATAACGGTTATTTGTGAAGTTAACAAATCACGCTTATGTGGTAGGACTTCATACGGTAAGAATTTTATTATTTTAATTTATTTTTTTGATTTTGTTTATTTTATTATTATAATTTTTGCCTTTTAGTGGTGATTTACAAATCACGGTTATTGATTATAAATTATTGAAAGATATTTGGTGGAATATTATAAATTTGATGTTATATAGTAAATATTAGTTCAAATTTTGTCTTACCACATAAAATTGTCTGGTCGCAATTTATATCATGAAGTATAAAATACTCCTTCTAATTCACTAAAAATAAGATATTTACTTTTTTTACGCTATTCAATGCACTTATTCAATGCTTAATATCTCTTACTCCCTCATATTCAGCCCATTAGTCCCATTTCCAAATATTGTCAAATCAACCTATTAGTCCCATTTCTATTTTTAGTATATATTTTTTACTCTTTTACCTTTACTCACATTACTTTTTTGCAATTATACCTTCATTAAACTCTATCAACTAACCCCTAATAATCCTACATACTCTTAATAAAACACATTAATTACATTTACCTACCCACCCAAAATTAATTCTTCCCTCCCTTTTTGTAAACCTAACCCTAATATCTTCATACAGTCTCATTTGGCACTCTTTATCTACCTTCAAACCTTAGATATTCTTCATACCCCATTTGTTCTTCGATCACACTTCGTTTACACATTAATTCCTGATATTCTTGTTTGGTTGTTCTTCGATTTTGTGGGTTTGTTCTTGATTATTTTGTGCCTTTGTTCTTCAAAATCTGGGTAAATTTTCCTTCGATTTTTACTTTTTTTTCTTTATTTGTTCAAGGTCTAGGTTTGTTCTTCGATTTTGTGGGTTTGTTCGTATGTTCTTCAAAATTTGTGGGTTTGTTCTTCAAAATCTTAATTTTTTTTGTTCTTGTTCGTATGTTCTTCGATTTTTGGAATGTCGTTGATGATTTGGTCTTTTTTTTCTGTTTCAAGGTCTGGCTTTGTTGTTCATTATTTTGTGCGTTTGTTCTACAAAATCTTCGGGTTTGTTCTTCAAAATCTGGGTAAATTTTCCTTTGATTTTTACTTTTTTTTCTTTGTTTTTTCAAGGTCTGGGTTGTTCTTCGATTTTGTGGGTTTGTTTGTATGTTCTTCAAAATCTGTGGGTTTGTTCTTCAAAGTCTTAATTTTTGTTGTTCTTGTTCGTATGTTCTTTGATTTTTGGAATGTTATTGATGCTTTGGTTTTGTTTTTTTTTTTTTCCTGTTTCAAGGTCTGGCTTTGTTCTTCATTATTTTGTGCGTTTGTTCTTCAAAATCTGGGTTTGTTTTTGAGTTTTTACTGATTTTTTCCTTCGTCTGTTCAACTTCTGGGTTTCTTGTTGATGTTAATTTTTTTTTGGGTTTCAGGATATGTGTTTGTTCTTGATTATTTTGTGGGTTTGATGAACACTGCTAAGATTCTTGATGATGATAGCCGTAAAAGGGTTGATCTTGATAACCCTAAAAGGGTTCATGATGATTACCCTAATTATCCTGATGAATCTGATGATGACTATGAATCATCTGTTGAGACTAATCCACGTTGGGGTCGAGAACTAGATTCTGAGGATGAACCTATTTACACTCCAAGACCGGACGATCCTAACCATGTGTATAACTCGATAGATGTTGTATTTGCTGAAAGTGATTGTGAGCAGGAAGAATGGCTTGATAGCCTTGGTCCATTTACAAGTATGTTTATGGTCATTGATTGCATATTTTTCTTGACTAATGATGAAATGAATTTTCGGATTGTTGTTTGAATTGATGCATTATTGAATACATGTCCAATGAAATTATGTGAGGGCAAATATTCTGGGCCACATTCATAGCATTATTCTTTGCATTTGTAGATTTTAGGATGCTTGGTATTGCTACCAGATTTGATCTTGGAGGCTACCAAATGCCACCAAAACCAAATGTTCATATAAATAAGGCTTTTAACTCAATGATGAACAAAAAATTAAACCTGAGAGTAACTACTAAACAACCACTGTTTTAATTTAACTATAATTCCAATACAATTGTTTCACAATAAACAACAAAAATTTTTATACTTGTTGTTTGAATTTGAAACAAATGCTTCCCAAAATGTATCCAAAAGCTGTCCAAAAGTGTGATTGATTGCTGTGTTGTTGGCTCTTACTTGCTGTCCAAAATGTGCATTCCTCCCTTGATACTTTATGTGCTGCTGGCTGTTTGGCTGTTGTTGTCCATGCTGATTCTGCCTTGTGTGACTTGAAGTTGTGGTTCACTGACTTGAACATCCCCTTGAAACCCAATTATTTGGACTAATTCATTAATTGTTTCAATGCTCATCTTAGTTAGCAAGTGTTGAAGTGAATCAACAACCAAGACTTTGTCCACTGAGAAATAATCTGGCAATGTTCCTTCTCTTGCTTGTTTGGTTTTGTTCATGTGTGGTATGTGGTAGTCAAAACTACCTTTTCTTTTGATGACTTCAATCATGCAAGCTTGTAAGGTTGTGAACACAAATCTCAAAGACTGAGGATTTGAATTCTCAAATGTCAAATTTACAGCTCTTAATAATTGTCTTACATTGTATGCTGCCTTTTGAAATTATAATGCTTGAATAGACCTAAAGAAACCAAGATCTAACACATTCATGTCAGATGAATTTGGTGGTTGTTGCACAAATTGGATATTAAATCCATCTTTTGTTGTTTCATCAACAAAATCTTTGTCAGGTGCTATGTGAGGCTTTGCATTATCTTGTTGAATGACAATGTCTTTTGAAAGCATACTAGCCATTTAGCTCTGATTGTTGGTATGACATTGGTTATGAGCATTGCCCTCATATGTTCTTTAGTGATTGATTGAATTGGTTTAGTTTCTAATTCTCCCTCCTCGTGTTCTTTGTGCTCCTCTTCGCAGGTTCCTGACTTATAAAACACCAAATACCTATCTTTCCATCAAAAATCACATCACCATTAGATGAATGTATCGGTTTTGCTACAGCACACATAAAAATGATCTTAGGAATAAACCTTGTCGATTGAATTTCCCTATGTGGCTCTACTTCACTCGGAGCAAGATAGTAAGTCTGTGTTTCACAGGTTAGATAGTAATGTTTTTCATTTATGTGAATAATGTTATCTTGTGATCTAAATTTATATGCATCAATTTGTTCATCATAGTAACACTTAGAAATCGCAAAAAATAACCAGTGCAACTTATTTTTTTCAGTAAGGGCAGGTTATAGAAGATTTGTGTGCTTCCTTATGATTTTCTTCTTCTTCCATCTAAATACAGTTAATTGTGAGATCCCCATTTGTTTTGCCACTGAATGTTGCGTTGTCTTGAGTTCACATTTGATTGCTTTGAATTTGTCATCATCGAAATTGAATCTTGTTACTTGGTTCTCTTCCAATCCTCTTACTCCCCAAGTTGATTACTGTTTGGTTGGTGTTGATCTGACTTTGAACTTCCTTCCATAACCTTGTTATGGTTTTCCTACAAAGTTGAAATTCAGTAGTTAGTTTGTTGATTGTGCCAAGCTCTGGTCTTCCTTTTTTGTTCATGGATGAGAGGAGTTTTTGCATTATTTGGTTTTTTTGATGTGGAGTAACATCTTTTGTTTTACCCATTGTGTTTGTTTGGTGTGCAATTGATGGAGCATATATAGAGGATTTTTTATTTTTTCCCTCCTGAGTTGCTGTTTTCTGTTTTAAGTTTTGGATTTTCATTTTTTCATGCTTCCCTCTCAAATTCTATTTACTCTATTTGATGTTTTCCCTCCTAAGTTGATGTTTTCTGTTTTTAGTTTTGGATTTTCAATTTTTTCATGCTTTCCTCATAGTTTATGTTTTGATTTTTTTCTGAAGTCGATGAAAGAAAAAAAATACGCAATCATATGATCAGCAAAGACTACGACTATATCGATGCTGTTGAAGAGTTGAAAAAGCTTGGGGAAATTAAGTAGTCGATCCTTATGTAATTTTATTTTTGCGTTGCTGGATCCATTAATTTAATGGTTGGTGAACTATGTAATGTATGAATTCATGAATGTATTAGTGAGGACTTGTATCAGATTTTCTATTTTCAGTATTTCAGAATTATTTTCAATTTTCAGAATTTTTATGTTCATTTTCAGATTTAAAAGGCAAATTTTTTGAAATTATGGAGGCAAAATTAAAATTTTAGAGGGAATTATTAATCTAATAAGAAATTATTAACAATTTACTAATTTACATTCTCTCTCCTATTTAAGCGGTTCCATTTGACCCACCTAAAAATTAGTAAAAAGTCAAATGAGACTAATGAGAGGAATGAGAGGAATAAGAGGGAATATTATATATAACGAAATATTTTAAAAAGTAGATATTAATAATTTTTTGCATTGAGATGAATCAAATCAGATCTCACTTATTTATATTTTAATCTATAGATTAAAAATATAATACTCCCTCCACACCAATATAATTGTCACATTTCATTATTTGGCAAAACCATATCAATTGTCACATTTCTATTTTTGTCAATTTTTTTTACCTAAATATCCTTAGTTCACACAAGTAATTACGAATATACCCTCATAAACCTTACTTACCTAACTACCCTTCACTACTTACCCTTCACTAATTACCCTTCACTACCTACCCAACTACTACCTTTTTAATGGACCCTACACCACTCTTAATATCCGTGCCCAAGTAAATGGGACATTTATATTGGTGTGGAGAGAGTACAAATTAAGAGTACAAAGTAAATAATATCAAAAAGTAAATATCTCATTTTCAATTAATTGAATGGATTAAAAATGTAACGGATATTTCATGATATACTACTGAATTTCTTCGAAATTCACCATATACCACACAAAATGTTTTAATTCACCATATACCATTGAGTTTTCGTCCGTTAGCACAAAATACCATTAATGGCAACTGCCGTTAGTGTGCCGTTACTGTGCCGTTTGTGGTAAATTATTAATTCACCATATACCATTAATTTTATTTTTTTTGCATCAAATACCATTTTTTGCATCAAATCTGACGATAGCTGATATCCGTATGTATCAAGAAACGGCACACTAAAATTGCATTGGTAACAATAGCTATGCTATAGAAAAAGGCAAATATCCGAAGCTACTATATGAATGTTTCTAACTCATCATAACTCATCAAGGCACACGCAAGTATACATGTTTGTGACATCGCGTGGCTAAAATAGGCTACGTTTACAAGCAAATTAAAAAGAAGACATCACTTCAAGCATGGAAACCCCAGATAAGTTGGAACTTTTCAAGCAATAAAGATGATTAGAAAAATTTAGTCTCTATGCCCAGCATATGAAACGCAAGTTTCAAGGTGTGCAACCATGGATGAGTTCGTCTACAGATCATGCCTATCCCTCATCAAATTTGAAAAACTAGTTCAGCCCACAAGTCATCAGAGAACATGCAGCATGCCTCTTTAGCCGCAAACTTAAAAGAGCCGTGACAAGCAGCTTTAAAGATTACAATCTTATTAATGATTAAGTTATCTTGATTAAGAATTTAAGATGAAGCATATTGACAAACGCTGCAACCATGGGCACATTAAGGATTACGGAACATGTGCTCCTCTGTAAAAATGGGCAGCAGATGTCATGTTTTATCAAGATATGAACCAAGATCAAAGCTTATTCAAGTCAATTGCTCGTAAAGCACTCATTTATCCTACAGAGATGCCCTATTATACTAAAAGCCTTATCAAAAAAATAGTAGAAGAAAGGAAAACAACAAAGAAATCAGCCAAAATGGATCACGTTCAACCCCATCACAGACTCGTGTTCCGAAAATTCAGCAACTAGGTTTTCAGCTATCGTCAGATTTAACGCAAAAAATGGTATTTGATGCAAAAAAAAAAAATTAATGGTATATGGTGAATTAATAATTTACCACAAATGGCAGTTGCCATTAATGGTATTCTGTGCTAACGGACGAAAACTCAATGGTATATGGTGAATTAAAACATTTTGTGTGGTATATGGTGAATTTTGAAGAAACTCAGTGGTATATCATGAAATATCTGAAAATGTAAAGAAAAATTAATAATAATATTAAAATGAGAATCATCTCTCATAATTCCCTTAACCATATGGTCCACCCTATAAATATGTATTACGTCTATGTTGTTGAATCTTCAAACAACAGAAACCTAAAAGGCTCCTGAATTCCACACTTAGACACTCTAAATTAAAATAAAATTCAAAATTTTCATTCACAAACTTCAATAAATTAAATAATTTTCCACTCTAAATTAATTTTTCAAAACGGGTCTTCCATTGTGGATGCTTGGCTTGGCTTGGCTGCTCAACAACTGCGTTCGCTTGCTTGCTCTTCTTTTCCACCAAGTATGCACTTTTTTATTTTATTTTTTATTTCATCATTTAAAAAATGTAAGTGTGTAGATAACCTTTTAAAAGAAAGAAATCGAAGCAAGAAAGGGAAAATTATAATTTTGGTGTTGGAGGGATTTGAAAAAGAAATAAGTAATTCTTTGTACAATATTTGCACCAAAATTATAAAGAACTAAAATTATCTCTATTTTTTTTCTCTACATTTCTATATATTTCTTTAATTATTTTTACGTGCATTTTCTTAAAGGTATGATTTAAATTAGTTTCAATCTCATATTATTTTTAAAATAAAACTATGTACTACTCCTAGTAGATGTTACTCCAGTATTTTGCTTACCCTTTTCAGCCTCATTTCCCATCAATTTTTTCGGTGATGACCAACCGGTACTAAATGGTGAAAATAAGAATGATTTGTAGTATAAATTTTCATGATATTTATCATGTTATTTCTATGGTAATGAAATTTTGATCGTAAAAATTTTTTTTCACAATTTTTCATCACCACATAATACAACATGTTTAAATGATAAAGTATTAGAATGAACTTTGTGAAAAAGAATGAGATTGTTTAAAAAATATAATCATGACCATTAAACTTGTTAAGATATATTTCTACTAAAATTACACTAATTTTTTATTATTATTCCCATTAACACCGGTTACCAAAAGAGAAAATTCTGTAAAGAAATTTAATTGAAGTGTATATGTTTTAAAATGTATGTAGGGGGTTGTTGGATGAACAGTTCTTACAATAACAACAACTCCAAGACGAGAGTACTGCAAATATTGTATCTGAAGTTGCAACATTTATTACTTTCATTAATCTGAGAAACTTCCCCGCAATCTCCGGACATTTCGGTTATCAACCTTCTCTTTAATTCCCTTTATTTAATTTCTTTTTGTAGCTGATTTAATATTTTGTAGTTAATATTATGAAAATATGTGTTAAAGACGAATGAAATAAGATTTCACTTAACTATGTTTTTAAGACCAGTTGATGAATAGTAGTAGCTATAGGAATTGTAAAATTTATTAAAATTCAGAAAAATTATAAGTTTTAACATTTATGTATGACTGTAACTTATATTTGAGTTTTTAATTTTAAATATACTACATTAGCCATGAAAATGTCACATACTTCCACCCTTCCATGATAGGTGCTATCAATGGTAAGTATTATAAAATGGAGGAAGTATTATTTATTGGAGCTTTAAATTTACTACATTAAACAACCAAATTAAATTAAGAGATTTTTTTAGATTAATGTAGCAATGAATTCCCTGAGTATTTGTAATTATGAAGGGAAAGATAGTATTTGTGCGAGTATATTAGAAAATGGTTGGCTTTTGATCATAAAAGTTTTGTATGCCGATTACTCTCCGTTTTTATATGTTCGTCTTACATATATAATTTATGTATTTTAGTGTTTAAGTTTGCCCGTAATAAATACTTTCTCCGTTCTGAAGTACTCGCTGCATTTCGATTATGTGTACTATTCATCGTTCAGGTTGATTTAATATATTGTGACTTATGTGTAAGTAAAAATATAGTCAAGTGGGATCTTGTTTAAATCGTCTAATCGCATACCTTTTAAAATTTTTAGATTTGTATAATTCAACATATAAATAAACAAAATAATGCATTGAAATACGTAAAAAGTGAAATATAGCAAGTTTAATAGAACTGAGAAAATATGAAAAACATATTAATATGAAATTTTAATAGATTCGTCAAAACATAAATTTTTTAAATATTAACTTTTTTTGAATTTTTAAAAATTCAAAATTAAAATTATTTGAACTTTAAATTTAAGCAAAAAATAAATAGAAAAAAACATGAGTATGTATCAATTTCCTATGAAAGTTGATCAGAATGAAATGACTAGTTGTAAGTTTTGGTTGAAAATCAATGGTAATTAATGAATGTATAGCTAATTTAGCTTGGCTATATGCTTATAATTGTAACACCCCGGCCTCTCGTATCGCTGGTGACTACTTTTGGAGAACGTAGACTAGCCCCACAAACCAACATGAGTCTTTCCAGCGCACTTTGGCCTCACTCGTGCGCACCCGGGAAAATTTCCCAGGAGGTCATCCATCCTAAGATTGCTCTCCACGAAGCACGCTTAACTGTGGAGTTCTTAGCAAATGGGCTCCCTAGAAAAAAAGATGCACCTTATTGATATGAGTAGTCTATCAATCCTTATTCTAGCTAAATCTGGGGTATTACAATAATATACTAGCTTTTGATTATTCTGAATTTTTTAACTTGAGAATCTGATTTGAAAAGTGTATTTGACCAATTTTTGGAAACTCAATCTTTAAACTTCGTTACTCTTTTTATTTTATTGTCACTTTTATTTTAATAAATTTACGAAAATGCTTTTGGACTTAAAACTTCTATAAAATACTCTAATTACACTCATTAACACTTTTATCACTCTAAAACCACTAAATCAAAACCTTAAATTTGTGTAGTTAAAGCTAAGGAATTTAAAACGCCAACAACAATTCAAGGTAATGTGTAATCGAATTTCTTCAAAAAATAGAACAAGAAAAAAAAATTAGGAACAGATCAGTCACACGCGTCTGAGCCACGGGTGAGTCACACAAAACGTGCGGTCCCCCCCCCCCCCCCTTTTTTTAATTATTAATATTTGTGTTTTATGTTATTAATTAATACCACCTCCACACCAATATAAATGTCTCATTTGCTTGGGTACGGATATTAAGAGTGGTGTGAGGTCTATTAAAAAAGTGGCAGTTGGATAAGTAGTGAAGGGTAATTAGTGAATGGTAAGTAGTGAAAGGTAGTTGGGTAAGTAAAGTATATGGAGGTATATTCGTAATTACTTGTGTGAACTAAGTATATTTAGGTCAAAAAAAATTGACAAAAATAGAAATGTGACAATTAATATGGTTTTGCCAATTAAGGAAATGTAACAATTATATTGGTGTGGAGGGAGTAATAATTAATATTTATGTTATTAAATTATTTTTGTTAATAATGATTAATTTAATATTGTTGTTATTAATAATAATTAATCTTTATGTTAATAAATTATGTTTAATAATAATATTATTATTATAATTTTTTTTTGAAAATAAATTATAATGATATTAATAATAAAATTAAATTAATAATTATTAGATAATATAATATATTAATTAAATGTTTATTAATTTAACTTATTAATTTAATAGTTATTATTTTTGAAATGTTTATTAGTTTATATTGTTAAATGTTTATTAAATTAATCGTTTGGCAATTGTAAATTAATGTGTTAATTAATTATTGTCTTTTATTGATGTAGTTAACTTAATGTAATATTTTATTATTTTAATTTATTATTAATAGTTAGTTAAATTATCAATATTGTAGTAAATGGCTGGTAACCAAGAAAGAGGAAAAGGTTTTTTTAGTCACTTGTTGAGCGGGAATAATTCTAGGCCTACCTTACTCAGAGGGAACACTCATGAGAGGGGGGTTACGGGTTCCTCTAAGCGAGCTAGGCAGGAACAGGCGGCTAGACACAGTGAGGCTCAACGTTCGAGTATGCTGCACCAAGTGCGTACTCGCTTTCATGACCAGACTAGCATCCAGAGTAGTTCGGGGGGTTTCAGTGATGATGATACTGAGTATGAAGCTGTTGGTCAGCTCGTCGATTGGACTGTCATGAGCGGGCCTGACGGTAAATTTACACGGGGGAGCAGGCACCCACAGTCTGTTGGAACGGACTGGTTGATCACATCACCGCAGCCCGGGGGCCCCACTGACGCCCGCCTGATACCCAGCTATGGGGGGCACATAGCTAAAGTAATTTTTGAGGGCTCTGAGCGTACGCCTCCGATTTTGGAGTGCCATAATAGAAAGAAGACGTTGGAGGCGATCATCAGACTGCAGCATATGTCTGATGAGTTGTACGAACTTTTACCTGCCACTCTCCTCGGTCGGCTACCTTACATTATGCACCAGTATATTGATAGTGCTTTAATATCGGCCTTTGTGGAGAGGTGGCAGCCGGATACAAACACCTTCCACATGCCCTGGGGGGAGATGACTATTATGTTGCACGATGTGCAACGCATCTTAGGCATTGGTATTGAAGGTTCACTCCCGGCAGAACCCGCTGATGCTGATTGGAAGCTCGCACTGGCAGGTTTGTTTGAGGAGCCCATGTCGAAGCTGCGGAGGAAAGGGTACTTCACTAACGGGAGCATAAACGTTGGTGAAGTTATGCAGATGTGCCACCGTTTTCAGGCTTTGGAGACACAGTGTACGGCCTATTACATGGCTATTGTCGGCTCAACACTGCTGGTGGATAACACCAAAACTGGGATGCGACCTCACCCTATACTAACTGTCAATGTCGATCAGGATGAGATTGCTTGGGGTGCAGTGACGTTGGCATACTTGTATCGGCAACTGGGAATGGCATCTAGGGCTGGTTGCAAGACCATTGCTGGCTGTCTCACATTGCTGCAGACATGGATCTACGAGTACTTCCCGGTCTTTCGCCCTCATCCTCGTCAAGCTGATATGCCTAACAAGACAAGGGCGGAGATGTGGTGCACGAAGAAGCCAGTTCGGGAGCTCAGCAGGCTGAGATACTGTAGGAGTATATTGGACTCCATGACAGAGATAAAGGTATTGTACATCACATCACACTTTTTTATACATTTTACTTTAATATTAGAGTATTTTTTTTATGCTAATGTTGCATGTAATCAGGTGGAATGGAATCCATACATTACTTCTCCTAGGGCATTGTTAAATGAGCACCCACGCACCGCCTTTATCGGGTGTATCACCTGTTTTGATATGGTCGAGGCGTATTTGCCTGAGAGGACAGTCAGACAATTGGGGTTTGTACAGGATATTCCCCCCGCTCCTTTGAGGCCTACCCAGGCTCTGCGACCGGCACAAGGAAGCTATTTCGTCACCTTTGCTTCTCCATATATCTACACGGAGGCGTGGAGTAGGTTCCCTTATAGTGGTCGCGTTGGCAATCAGACACTTTGTCGAGCATCTGTTCCATCAAAGGTTGTTCCTGACTATGTTAACTGGTTTAGAGTGTCCTCCCACCCATTTCTCCTCCCCAGCAAAGGACCTAGTGTTGATGCAGCTGATAGCGAAGTTGAATACGTTAGTTTTTATATTTATGTGTTTCCTTTTATTTATTTCCATTACATAATGGTGTCTATTGTGTTGTTAAAATCGTTATTTTATGTGTACAGTTTGCAAATGAATTTCCGAGTCGAATCGCGCCCCTGTTAAGGATGCCTGCCATCGTCGATATGACCCCTCGGGAAAGACAGACTGCTGATGTGTATATAGAAGAAGTTCGAGATTTATTTGCCGAATGGCAAGCTTTTAGAAGGTTTGACCCTTCATAGACATTGGATTTTATAATTATAAACTTTTTTCTTGGTGTTGGGTTGTATTTATAAACTACTCGAATTGTGTCCATTAATTTACAACAATGGTCGTTATATTTTTCATTACTACATTTATCTATACATGTTGAATGCTATCTAGATATAAGTATTAATCGCGTTTTTCATACTTATATTTTTTATAGATATTTTTCATTAATGCATTTATTTATAAACAAATATAAATCGTAAATGAATACACAATGTTGTACGATGGACTATCAAAATTGATTGCATCTTTAGTGGTGTTATTACCTTGTGGTAGTTGTATGCCGTATAGTCTATTCCAGAGAGAAATTCTGGTTTGAAAATGTGATTCTAAATGTCTATTCAAATTGTCAGTTACTTTTCTCCATGATCGCTGGAGTGGGGGAATTGGAGATGAATCATCGTTTATTAACAGTTGAACATAATGATTTCTATTCACCCAAAAAATATGTATGACTTTATGTACACCATGCACACCCGCCATTCTCCTCAATGGAAGAACCAAACAGTTGTACTGTGGATTACCTTCAACAGAACCGTAATACGCAATGGCAATGTTAAGAAATGTTACTGCAGAGTACGATCCCATCGGTGCCTCCAGCTAGTGAATGAATGGTGCAGGTCCCTTGCTATGTCAACCGATTCTGAATATAACATTATCTAGCGTCTCGGTTGATTGATACACACGTAGGCATTGATCTCTGTTCGTTTGCATTTCCATACACATTGCACGTCGTAGTATAGGCCATGCCTCCTTGCCTCCCAACTCTGTGACGGCAATAGCTCTAAAACCATAATTATCATCACCTATAACATCTATCCAATCAAACAGGTAAGGAGGAAGAATATGCGGGATATGATTGGGCCATGGAAAGAGGACCTGCAGAACCATCTGTAATTAAAAAAAAGGTTAGTAACATTCAATTGTAACAAACTAATGTGAATAACAGAAGAGAAAGACAGCTACCAGATAAGTTGAAACTAAAATTAATTCCAACTGACGATTGCGTTGATCGACCACTGGATCTACCACTAGATCTCCCGCGTGATGAAGATCTTGATTCGCGACCCATGGAGGATGATCTGCTTTATTTAAAGGCGCTTTTGTTTTGCCTAAGGGTTTTGCTTGTCGATGGTCTTCCCTTTCTCGATGGTCTTGCATGTGGCTCAAGTATATCGGTGCCATCAGGATGTAATTTACCTGAGACATGCGTCGTACAACTGTAGGATCGGCTTTTAACATTTCATCAACCAACAATTGAAAGTACTCTTTATCATCGGCGTTTGCGTGCCGTACTCCTTCGTTGGTGTCAGCTTCTGCCTTTATGTACGTTAATGTTTTCCAAAAGAGATGTATGTCATCCAAATACAATGAACCTTGTGACCTGATCGAAAAATAAAAGTAAACAAGCACAGGGAAATCCATGGGTGCTTTGAAGTGCACAACCGCATTTGTCAAACACATAATCACCCAACTCTAACATACGGTTGTGCTCAAGTAGCAATTGTTCCAAGGAGAAAATGGATACGTGACGATATAACGGTCTCAAGAAATTATATCGCAAAGACCTTGAAATAGAATTCATGGACTCCTGTACCGTTTGTCAGATCCTCGATTGCTGATTTGTTATTTGTGCATGTGCCCATTTAAACAGGGTATTAAATGAGCTATTATCGTTACCAAGACAATACTTGAAAGACGAGTATAGGCTTTTAACTCTGCTGGTAGTCTGGTTACCCATGTGTAAACAGTCATTCGTCTATGCACGCATAAATTTGTCTTTGTGTGGTATCCACGTTCCAGCCAAATATCGAATGACCCTTCTATTCCTAGTTGACTAAGTAGCCACAATTGATTTCCATCTGTTTTCAAATTCAGTGAGCATAGAATTGTTAACCAAGGGGTTCCACCTACTTTGTCGGAATATCTGCCCTTGTTGATTTCTTCTCCCACCACACAATTTGTTCTCCATGTTCTCTACGTCATTCGCAATATACCATATCTATAATAAATGTCGCATATCTACATTAAATTGAAGATTGAATATAAGTAATACTCCCTCCTATTCAGCTTATGTGTCCCATTTCCTTTTATGGTCAAGTCATCTTAATTGTCCCATTTCTATTTTTGGTATGGGTTTTTGACTTTTATGCTCTTAGTAGCTTTATCCTATTTTCAATTATACCCTCTATTACTCATACTAATTTTCCTCCCTTACATTAAAAAACCCATAATACCACTCTCTTTCCTATCCTTAGGGTCCCACTTTTGACTCTTCTTAAAATCCGTGAAAAGTCAAATGGGACTCCTAAGGTGAATAGGAGTGAGTATATATTTAATAAATAGAACGACAACAATTAATCAATAAGTAACATATGCATATATTTGACTTCCAAAATGCTAACCTTTTTTTTCCAGTCAAAAAATTAATTTTAAATAGTTAAATTCACAAGATATATATAACAAAATATAATAATTACTATTATATTTTGGAGCATTTTGATTTTGAGTAATTAAGGCATGTTTTTCAAATTCGGCCTTTAATTATAGTTATATTTAACGTAATTAAGAAGACAACAATTATTACTTTAATTGTGATAATATACGAAAAACATTATATCAAACTGTAGAGAACTAAGAATGCACTAATTAAGGAATAATTATCTCATTCATTTTAATTTGAAGTATTTATAGTATAGGAATAATATCATTATTTTAATATTCCTCCCTATTTTTCAGCAAGAATTTTTCAATTATTTAAGAAAATTTTGAATTTTAATTTAAATGTCATACTTAAGACTGAATATAGATTAATATCTACCTCATATTTGTATATTTGCACATTTTAAAGTATTTTGATTTTGAGTAATTAAGGCATGTTTGTAAAATTATGCTTTTAGTTACTGTTATATATTCACCTAATTAAGAAAGTGAGACTTAAATTTATATTTTAAAATCCAAGTTTTTGTATTTTTAGTTTTTAAGAATAATCGATCATATTATTTAAATAAGGAAAAACTTTTGTGTATAAAAGGCAAGGCAAATAACAAACCAGACAACTATTATTATTAAATTAAATACATTTCATTTTGGAACAAAATTGTCATTTATCTATCTATATATCTATATAATATACTAATGAAGAAATGATTAGGACACATATCGACTATACAATAAAATTTTTTCTGATCTTTTCATGTTCTTATTAGGAAAATATTGTTTAGCATATCATGTAATATCTTTCTGATTAGATTATTGATTAGTTCTAAAAGCTTTTAAAACAATACCTAGAGGTGTTCATTCGGTTGATCGGTTCGGTTTCGGACGGGTGTTATTCGGTTCGGTTGCATTTTGGATCGGTTATTTTTCGGCTGTGTGTTACAACGGGTCACACTCGGGTCGAGTCGGTTAGTCACGGTTCGGTTAGAGATCGGTTATTCAAGCTATCCGGTTAGCATCAGTTCGGTGTCGGTTGAAGTTCGTGTCCAGTGTCAATCGGTCTCGGGTTGTCATCGATTACTAATTGGTTCGGTTTTTTCGGGTACAGATCGGGTTCGAGCTTTATTTTTCGAGTAGATATCGGTTACGGATAACTATTGATCGGGTCAATATCGAGATAAGTTAATAGTCAGATTTTAATTGATGTATGCTCATTTACTTACAAAAAATAATTACCGATTGTTTTATCAGATATAGCAGATAAATCTGTAGCAGATCGGATCTACCTGCTAATGACCCATTTAACCTACTTTTTTTTAGGTCATTAAATTCATATATTTCAGGTCATTTGACCCATTTAACCTTAATTAAAGGCTTCCTCTAAAAATAAATGTATGCCACTTAATGCAGCGAGCACACGGTATTCTTTAGTAAAAGGCGAAAGAATAGTTCGCTTTGTGCTCACGGCGTGGCTGCGTAAGTTAGTATGAGATCTGTGGAAGTGATTTAAAGGATTTTTCTTTTATTAGTATCTTTCATAGCCGATGTGGGACAACTTCCTTTGTTATTGAAAGTCATCTTCAGCTGACAAATCCCTTAGCCGATGTGGGACAACTTCCTTTCTTATTGAAAGTCATCTTCAGCTGACAAATCCCTTAGCCGATGTGGGACAACTTCCTTTCTTATTGAAAGTCATCTTCAGCTGACAAATCCCTCAAATCTCAATACATGGTAATTGGTATTATCTTAGTTTTACGAAGTATTTGGCAAATGTTGATCCGTCTTAAATTTAATAAATGGGTTAAACAGGTTTTTTTCGAGTTAAAATATTCAACCTGAACCTAACCCATTTAATAAACAGATCAGGTCGGGTTGACCCATTTAATTAATTGGGTCAAAAATCTAAACCCAAACCCGCTAATTTCGAGTCGGTTTCAGATCAGGTTAACAGGTCGGGTCAGCTTTTGCCAGCCCTAATAGGCAGATCAATTTATTTCAATTAGTTTTATATATATATATATATATATATATATATATATATATATATATATATATATATATATATATATATATATATATATATATATATATATATATATATATATATATATATATATACATATATATATATATACATATATATATATATACATATATATATATATACATATATATATATACATATATATATATACATATATATATATATATATATACATATATATATATATACATATATATATATATATATATACATATATATATATATATACATATATATATATATACATATATATATATATATATACATATATATATATATATATACATATATATATATATATAGATACATATATATATATATACATATATATATATATATATATATATATATATATATATATATATGTATATATATATATATATATGTATATATATATATATATGTATATATATATATATATATATATATATATATATATATATATATATATGTATATATATATATATATGTATATATATATATATATATATATATATATATATATATATATATATATGTATATATATATATATATGTATATATATATATATATATATATGTATATATATATATATATGTATATATATATATATATATGTATATATATATATATATGTATATATATATATATATGTATATATATGTATATATATATATATGTATATATATATATATATATATATATATATATATATATATATATATATATATATATATATATATATATATATATATATATATATATATATATATATATATTCTGTATGCAATCTCTTCTGTATAGAACTTGTGTTCTTCCTTTTTCCATATTATTAGAAAATTGAAATTGGACTTAATTTGCTAAAATTAGGTGAAAATTTGATTCGGATTTATAACAGTTCGATTTACAATCGGTTCGGGTTTGTATCAGTTCGGGTTAAAAACAGTTCGATTAATAATCGATCGGGTTTGTATCAGTTCGGGTTAAAAACAGTTCGATCTTAATCGGTTTTAGTCAGGTTACATTCGGTTACGTGCATAATTCGGGTCGGCTTTGACTCGGGTCGATCACTATTCAGTTCGGGTAACATAGGTTAAGGTTTATATGTCGGTTATAAAATTCGGTTGCAGTTCGAGTTCGATTTTGCCCTTTTCGGTTATCAAACGGTTCGAGTGAAGTATCGGTTCGGGCAATTGCGGTTCGGTAAACCTAAAAAACTTACATTTTTTTGGGTAGGATAATTTTCGATTCCGAGTTGGATTTTCGGGTCGGGTTTGTTTTGTACAGCTCTAACTATACCTAATTTACTAATTTTTTACCATATAAAATCAATTAATATATGTAGTATCTTTTATTTAAAATGGATGATTATCGGATAACATACTAATTATTTATGTAAAAAATTAATTTTTATTAAAATAATCTATCTATACATTATACTAATGAAAAAACGATTAGGACGCATTTTGACTTTACGATAAAATTTTTCCCGCTCTTTTCATGTTCTTATTAGGAAAATATTTTTTGGCATATCTTATAATATCTTGTTGATTAGATTTGTTCAATTGATTAGTTACAAAAGCTTTTAAAACTATAGCTTATTTACCGATTTTTTACCATATACAATCAAATAAGATATGTAGTATCTTTTAATTATAATGGATAATTATTGGATAACATATTAATTATTTATGTAAAAAAAAATAATTTTTATTAAAATAATCTATTTATACAATGTACTAATACATAAATGATTAAAACACATGTCGACTTTACGAAAAAATTTTCCCGCTCTTTTCATGTTCTTATTAGGAAAATATTTTTTGGCATATCATGTAATATCTTTCTGATTAGATTTATTTAATTGATTAGTTACAAAAGCTTTTAAAACTATAGCTTATTTTTTACTTTTTTGTCATATATAATCAATTAAGATATGTAGTATTTTTTAATTACAATGGGTAATTATTGGATAACATATTAATTATTTATGTAAAATATTTTTTATTAAAATAATTTTGTAATTAATTAAGAAAAGAAAATAATTTTGAAATAGTTTTACATAGATAATCCTATATATTACTTGCATGGCTATACTAAAAAAAATTATACAATCAAATGGATTACACATTATTATTTTAGTAAATAAATAGGATAAGATATCGGCGAAATAAATTTCAAATGTTAATTTTATCACCTATGTTTGACAAGTTTATAATATATGAATAAATAAATAAAGTTATATGTTAATTTTTATGTGTTGAAATTTCTATTATTTTATGTAATTAAATCTACTCCATATTGTTTAATGCATAATTTTATGGTTATGTTTTATATATTAATATATTAGTAATATGTAAGTCTGTAACACTTTTACAATTTTTAAAACAAATTAACTCCATAGTTTAAATATGTTTATGAGTCATATAATAACTTAACTACACATACATGATTAGTAATTTTTTACTTAAATAATTTATAAACCGTGTTTGGCACGGGAATCTATCTAGTTGTAAATAAACATATTATAATTAGCTTGAAAACTACAAAATTGTTGTATTATGCAAAGTATTATTTTACTTCCAAAATGCTAAGCTTTTTTTTCATGTCAAAAAATTAATTTTAAATAGTTAAAATCACAAGATATATATAATAAAATATAATAATTATTATCATAAAAATCAATATTATAAAATAATTTGAGGGGATAATTCAACAAAGTTATATGTGTCAAATATAGGTATTTAATGAAAGAATAAGAAAATTAATAATTAATTAATTTAAGGAGATAATTCAACAAAGTAACACATGGCAAATCATGAAAATTTCTCAATCTTTATTCTTAAGCCACCACATGTCAAGTGATTGTTGAATTAGTTAATTATTATATAATATGATTATTTGATGAATTCATACAACAATGAAAAGATCAGAAAGAAAACTCAATAATCTCTCTCCCCTCCCCGTTCTCTTTCTTTCCTACAATGTTATCTACACTTGTCAAAAATCACAGTCACATTAGAAAATTATATAGTTAAAAACTAGAGCCAAGCACGTATATTAAAAAATAGGAGTATTATAGAAAGAAGGTATGGTGGAGCTTCGTAACAATAAAGTAAAACTTCAACAGCCAAATTAAACTAAAATATTCTCATTCTAAATAGCATTTGTTTGCAATTAGCATAAATACAAAAGGATAATACATAATAATCAGCTCAAACTGATCAATATAAATTAACCTGCTGACAATTAAAAAGAATTTAACTAGGCCGCTGGAAACTGATCACGTAGTAAATGCCAACGGACAATTTGGCCATCCATTACATTAACATCTTGTTAACCTACACTAAACGATTCTCCTAATCACCATAGTAATACTTCACTATTTTTGCTTAATAAGTCCATACTTAAGGAACCACATATATCTTACACAATTTCTACAAATACACCTCTTCGCATATACTTAATATCTTACAAGGTCGATTGCAACTTTGGCCAAAGGTTATGTTAGATGATAATTCTTTGTTCTGCAAGAATTCTGGACATAACTATGAAATAAGATCGCTCTATGGCTCGAGCTGCATGTCCTTGATTACTGCTAGAGGCAAATTAAAAACTTTTGGTGATGCGAAATATATGTACAGTGTTCCTGCTTATAAGTTGAAAGTTATAGATGATTTAGTAATTACCTCTGGGGTTGAAACGAGTGATTCCCTGAAAACGTAAAAATGGATTATGAATACAACTTTTGCATAGATTTATGAACAATGAATAAACTTGCAAAAGTTTGATGAATGCTGAATTGAACATCCGCAGGCCTCGACATATAGCTTACCTACGCCTCTCTGACTTGGCAAGATGCTTGGACATTATGGAGGCCTGCAGAAATAAAGACAGGTTAAATTGGTCCAGGATGAAAACCAGAAACATTGGAGAAAGTTGAGAAGAGAGGTAAAGAAGTTGGATGTGAACGACTTCAACTATAAAAGAAAATTTTAGTACAATGGTATGTTAGTTTCACTCTGAAATAAACAAAGATTAAGGTGCTAAATGTCAATTGTCAACCTAGCTTTGAGATAGCGAGTAATAATTACATTTGGAAAGGGTGGTTTTTATTCCTATTGAAGCATTTGACTGAAATTCAAATCAGAAGCTCAATGAACAAATGATTCATACTAAGACTGATTTGGACATTCAAACGCCCAACTACATGCCTGGATGATGTTTCCCATAGCCATTATATCCTATAACTCGACCAAAGTAGTTTTGGAAAGTAAAAATTGGTGGATTTCACAAAACAAAGAGCACGCTTTACACACCACAATGCACCTCTTAACGCAAAAGGGACAAGAGACTATACAGTGCATGAGTTGCAATTTTTTTCAGCTACACATTATCGGCTTATCAGTTGCTAAAACTGAGATACCTGTTCTTGAATTATGCTTCTTGCCTCCACGAGTTGCGCTTCAAGTTCAAGCTCCCTTTCAGTAGCTTCAGAAGTAACATCAGCTCCCTTTTGAGCATCTTGTAGCTGATATAAGCGGTCCTTCAAAAGTACAATTGGGAGCCAACAACATTTCAGTAAGTCAATGTTACCCTGAAAACATTGCAAAATGACGGGGAAGGAGAAGAGAGTAAGAGAAACCTTGATTGAAGCCATCTTTGCCCGAAGATTTTCCTCAATTTGACCCCTGGCCATGTGAAATGGAAGGTCAAAAACATCCTGCAACAAACACAAAATCAATTGTTACTTGAGTTCTTTTCCGGAGTCCGGACAACAATTTAGTCAGTTAGTCTATTTGGAGTTGGCAAGTAAAATACCGTTTTTCCACCAAAAGGAGATTGTGAAAGGTCATTCTCCAGTTTTTCATTGTTTGTCAAAGGTTGCTTTGAGGAACCATTTGGAGCATTCAGAAAACCGCGCATATCCTCCTGTTATCACGACAAGACAAATTTCAAGGTCATTTTAACTTTAGAAGGACAATCAGTATTTAAGCGTGCACACCACAACAATAGCAAAGCAACATGGGGCAAGCATACAGACTAAAACAAAAATTATATGGCTAAACAATTCTATAAATCAACTGAAGTCAACGGGAGACAGTATTTCTCAAGCATAGACAACTAGGATTGTTTAAAGTTTAGAAAATCAAGTTCCTACGCATATGTTTATTCCTGTAAATGCAATGATCCAGGAAAAATCAACTCCAAAGATTTACAGTACTTGGAAGCATTAAGCTCTATATACTTGAGCACGTTAATTCTTCTGTACGTAACTTGCAAAATGTGTAGTCGTGACCCAATTCATGGACCAGTTTCCTACTCAAAGGAATAAGTATATTTGGTATTTGTACACATCATAAATGCCAACATTGACTGACACAGTTTTTCCAAGTGCACATTCTGCAGCTATACTTTCTCAAAAGTAACTAATTATCAAGAAAAGAATGTTTAAAAATGGGAGTTGACACCATGACACTGTCCAAAAAGCCCAAAAAGAAATAAAATGAAACTCAATAGAAGAAAAGTAGATAATGTGAAAAAAATGATTTCCGATTGGGTAAACTTTAGGATGGATCAATTTCCGGTTGGATCAACCCAACATGTCAAGGGTTTATTTAACAAAATTATTATTTCCAAAAAAGTATATAGAAATTCATTAAGTAAACAGTATTTTAAAAACATACAAAAATACCACTTTTTCAGCATCAACAAAGAATTATCGACTCGAAATTCAAAAAATGACCCCCGGCCCAAAATGATAGCATGAAACTGAAAAGGCGACAAAATTGGAAAATCAATGAGTCAAAATTTGAATTCGAGTTACTATTGGATTTGACCCATTTTGAGTCGAGTCAGTTGCAGGTTACAAAATTTTTTTATGTACGAACCACTAATCTTTGGTCGGGTTTAGAGATATATAATTCCAATAAAAAATTATTGGTTTGAATGAGAACATGAAGATTTAGGTACATCAAATACAAGCTTTTCATATATTAGCTTTAATCAACTTAGCTCATGTCCATTCCCATTTGAGCCAAAGACTCATAATTCTTGATTTTGGATTATAACGAACTAAAGTAAAATGGCTCATTAAGGGAGTGTTTGATTTAAGGATAACAATTTCCGAAGAAAACAATAATCCACGAAATTTACTTCCCCATCGAAAATGCATATGTAAATTGTATCTTATGTTTAGTTTGATTGAAAAACCATCAAGCTAAGAGGGAGAAAAGGTGCTAGATTGAGAGAGTGGAGGTAATTGGACACCTTCCAATTTTTAAGGAAAATGAGACAAAAAAAAAACCCTTTCCATCCTAGCTTTCGATTTCAATCTCTTGTCCAACCAAAAAATAGAAAATGAGGGGAACAATGTTCTAGAAAACCTTTTCCCCAAATGCAGACACCCCCTCGATCCAGTGCACTTTGTATCGATGTGAAGTTGCAGACAATTATTTAAATTATCAGTATACCAGAAATAGAATTCGTTATGGTAAGTTTTTTTAGCTTACATCCAACCCACTAATAACCAAGCTTCACGGGAACCAATAACAGCATTGCGGTGATGCAATGTACGATGTTCTTGTTTTTCTACGCTTAATCAACTTATCTAGTACCGGTATTTACAAACTACTTTACAAAGCGGATAAATACTTGTAACAAGTTTCTGATCATGGGGTGAACCGTGAATTTCACTAGCTTTAAACAGAGCATGATCAAGGATGCAACGTTATGATATTTAATCTGCAATGTAGACTCAAGTGAATCAATATAATTAGTATGCCTCTTGAGAACTAATTAGAATTTAGGAAGTGAGCAAATCTAACCAAATTCTGTCGATCGAAAATATTATCAAATTTAGTAAATATAAAGTTGTACTTGAGATAAGAAATGTACTTATTGAGAGAACAAGACAGCAAGATAATAGGACTTGAATGAGTCACTCAAATAGCTGAGAAGTGGGTTAAATTTTTTATAATAAAGATGTGATGATGCTTGAAAGATGCTGACACATATGCGAACAAAGCCCTACCTGCATTGATCTCAACAAGGCCCTCAAATCATTGTTTTCTTGCATCAGTTCTTGATTTTTAGCCTCACAAGCATCAACCTGTGAGCATATATTAATCAAACTAAGTTGAGCTCTTTGTTTCCTAACCATAAATTGCTCTGTAAAAGACAATGAACAAATTAAATTGATTAACACATTCATCACTTCACATACAATTTTTTTGTAGAAATCATTGTCAGTCTTCTTTCCATTCCATGTACCACGCTGCCTCCCTTCTTTCTGCACACAAGATAAACTAATAAACTCACAATGAGAGAAAAATGAAGCTACCACTACCAATCTGGTATGACATACCTGCAGCAAATTCATTATCTCCATGCCTGATCTGGATTCCTTCTTCTTCTCATTCACAACTTGGTTCAGTCTCTCCTATGTATACAAAAACACAACATCAATTCCAGGTTTTTCCACAAGATTTGATCCTCCAAACTCATAGTCTCTTCAATCAAGGTGAAGTTGCATACAGCTCCAGACTTCCAACACAAACAATACCTGCAATTTTATGTACTCTTTTTCTCTTCTCTTCATCTCATGCATTTGTTGAGTTTTCACTTGCTTTTGTGAGATGCAAAAAACAAACCAAAGTGTCAAAATAAGGATTCAAATTGGAGAGGAAAAAGGGTAGGGGAAGTGGATTCACTCAGCCAGGAATGGAACTCTAACCTGATTGCCAATTACCATTTTCTGGAATTCGTCCCTCTCCTGCTGCAGCTTCTCAATTTGTCCTTTAAGAGCAGCTGTTTTCTTAGCTTCCTAAAAAAAGAAGGAACAGTCACAAGCAAGCTTTGGCAGATGATATCATTACAGTAACAGTCAAACATATGCAATCACTTAACAAGCTAACCGATTGCATTAATCTGCAATTTTACAATTACTAGTACTGTAGCAGCACCTTTAGTGACTTGGTCCCTCACTATCAGAAGTCGAAGTATTAAAATATCTTTAGCTCTTTTAAACAAGTGCACATCATGATTCAAATACTGCAGTACACCACTCGGGAAAGGCAACTTTCACATGCAATATTGGATTCAGAATGCAACATAATTAGCACAAGATGTTGGAACTTCAAACTCATCTAAATTGCAGGTTGCAGCATATTCTATGCAACCCAAGTCTTTTTTTATTTGGATGAGAAAGAATAAAGTTGTATCACTCATTATTTTCGTACTGAAAAGGAAACGAGATTCAATTTTCTTTAGGGGGAAAGGAACCTTTCAAAATCAACACAACAAAATCACCTCCTTTGTTGTCTCTTATTCTTCATCCTTCACAGAGAATGCTCCCTCAAGTTCATTATCAAAATCAAGGTTGAAGTGTCTTTTTAAAAATGAAAATAAAAAATTAACAAAAAAAAATCATAATTAAGAGTATTAGGGTATTGTTTTGAATAAATCAAAGTGCTGAATTATTGATAATATTATAACTCCACAACAAGCATAATTTTACACTTTTAGTTAATGATAGGATAAGTTACCAAGACCCTAGAGATTTAAAAAACATTCATATCTTTCGATTGCATACTCTGATACTCCTATCAAAATATCAGATCTACCAGAAAGAAACAGTATTAATGTATAAAAAATGGATGGAGATTCATATACAGTGAACAATGAACTCCAACATATGAGCAGTACACTTATTTCCATACCATTCGAGTAATGGTTGCTATTTCCCTATCTTTTGCTTCCAGTTGTGAGTCAAGCCTCTCAATCTTGGCCTCTAACCTTGATATGTCGGAGTTAAGGCTGCATCAGAGTCCATCAAAGCACCAATAAGCAAGTGTATATAAACTAATATACAGTGAATTTCATACTAAACAATCAATCAGACAAGATGCCTTGATAATTCAGTTTTGTAGGCGAGAAAGTAATGCACAAAGTTTCATTAAATATACCAACTTCCTGCTGAGCTTTGGACGAAATTATTTAATACTATACGAGAAGAGGTCGGTCTATTTCCAGAGCCTGCATTGATTATCTAACCCACGGACCCAACCCAACATGATATTCAAAAAGTTTCGCAATACAATGGAGTCAATAATAAGTCAGAATAGAAAAGAAAATTACCAGTGCTCTGTCTATCAAAAGTTAGGTTTACAAATTTTTAATTGACTCTCACCGATCTAAACGTTTCTCAAACCCTATGCCAATTGCCTCTCATGTCTCATTCCCTCCAATTTCATCTCTAGAAAACATAGCACAAAGTTGATTGTTCATATTGATCAAAAAAAATACTCTAGTTTGATAGCTATGACTCTTGTACCAAAAACCATCCCTGCTAACTTTTAAGTTGCTCTCGTTATAAGCACAAAGCAGGAGATGAAATTTAAAAACCAACTAGATTTAGAGTGCATCCCAGCCGGCATAATTTATCATGATGGTGCATAACTTCTTCACAGCTTGAGTTCATCACCAAGACTTGACAAAGCAACAAGATGATCTTAATGAAACTTCACAGTACACATTAGCTCCATGTCATTCTCAATAAAGTCTAACAAGCTACACCCACATGATCCTGTCCTTGTATACTATAACAAATAAATCAACAGTTCAAGAATAAAGCTCAATCAAGGATCACATCAAGGAGAGAGGTTCAGATCAAGGGAGCACCATTTTTATCTGGCACTGCAACAGCCGTAAGATCAAATACAAACATTTTCAAAACTTCCATGGTATCATAATTAAAATGCCAAGAGACATTTTGCACAAAGCTTTTATTTTATTCAGTCAAACAAATTTTGGTTCTTTTTGATGCAAAGTCGAATGTTCCAAGTTCAAAAATTTAGTATGATAACCAATAACCACTAGGGGGGGGGGGTTCAGAATTTGAACCCTAAACCTCCAGTCTAAAATGCTTTTCCAATAAGCCACATCCTTTTATTTAAAAATGTTAAAGCAAGTAACAATACTCGTGACAATGACATTAACTTTAAACATATTATCAAATTTGCCCATTCATGTACATTGGAGGAGGATGGTGAGGATGTGTCAAGTTGCGTTGGTTAAAGGTTTGGAACGATAAATGATGTGGTTAACATGGGGCTTTTGAGGTTTTAATGAAGTAAGGAACCAGGCCTTGAACGAGTCAAGGCATGGGAGAAAGGATTGCTCGATCGAGGCATTGAAGAGGAAGCAGCGGAAGCTGCTCGAGTGGGGTGGTCGTTCGAGCCAAGAGATGCTCGTTCGAGCCAAGAGATGCTCGTTCGAACATGTTAGCTAGAAGGCTCCTGTTTGCTGTACTGTAGGCTGCTCGTTCCAGCAGTGTGTTGGCTCGTTCGAGCATGCCCAGTCAGAAGAGTCCAACAGTCACTTTTGTTACTGTTTTGTGTATTGATTGCATTACTTACTTGTTAATTGTAATGTTTATTGCTATATTTATTAGCATAGTTAAGTGGGTGTTAATTGTGCTTTGTGACTCAAAGAATGGTACTCACCTTCAACTATAAAAGGGAGTATCATTCATAGAGAAAAGATCACCACAAACACATATTGTGAGAGAGCTTTACTTTGATGGAAACTTGAGAGTGTTCATCATTGTTTAAGCATTTTGTGATCTTGAGAGATTGTTCTCAAGATAAGGGGAGGTTTATTACATTGAAATTGTTGAATTTCAATCTAATAAAACTACATTTGAGGGGAGGTATCTAAGATACCTCATATACACTTGTGTTCATCTTTTGCTTATATTTTTCATTTGTTTTTCATTGTTAAATCTCTTTGAGGCTTTCATTTCAAAAACGGTATGCAAAATTTTTCTTTTAAATGGAGACTCAGAAATTTTCAAACGCACATCAGCACCTCTTCACAGATAAGTTTAAACAAAATATTGATGTGTCCTGTAGTTTACATAGCAACCTCAGGAAATGAACAAAAGAAACGAATGACAGAATCCACACGTTTGTCACTACTAAGCAATCAGAACTTAAGCCTAATCAACTATAGGCTATTGGAAGTTGGAATTACATATTCATAGAATTATCAAAAGCATCTAACCACACACATTCAGGGGACAAATTGCATAAGTCAGACGACAAGATCATTGAAATCAAGAGCAAAAAAAATCTTAGCTTTCAAATCACTTGAACAGTAATTTTGAGTGCCTCCAAAGATTTACTTCCAAAATTAACCATAACCACCTGAAATTTTCTATTAAGGTAGGAAATTTTACCGTTGTCTTTGATCATTTGCAGTTTCACGAAACTCAATATCACGTTGTCTCTGCTGCAACAAGGAGTAAATACAATTACAGGTACGAGCGACGGACACCTGCCAAAAATTAAATTAAAAACTAAATCACTCACATTACACAAAATTCAAACAAGAAAATCGAGCTAATTAGAACACAATCGTACCGGATCATTCGCGAACAGATCAAGCGAAGCCGAAAATCCAAAAATAACAAGTGTCTGATTCAAATATTTAATACAATGGTCCAAATTGCTCTCATTCGCGAAATTCGTCTCACTGCTCCATAACGACAAAAAAAAATCACAAATACAAATATCAAAAACCTAACTTACCTTTACATAATCACATTGCATTTAAAACTAAAGAAACTGACCTCATTGCGAAACCCGAAGACGAAGGAGACTGTAACAAAAAAAAGGAATTAGAGAGAGAATGTTAGGGTTTATAAGAGAGAAAAAGAGAATACGTACAGGAGAAATGGCGAAGTCAGTGTCAGAAGACGGCATTATGGCTGATAATACTTGTTGACAGCTTCAAATTCTGCGAATATGGAGGAAGGCGACACAGAAGAGAGAGAAAGTATAGTATTTTATAGGGATTACAGATCGAAGGAAGATGACAGTTCAAGAGAGAGAAAGTAGTGATGGAGGAGAGAGGATTTGAAAATGAGATTTGAGTGGTTTTGGAGGAAAAATCAAAGAAAAAGGGAAGTGACTGTGAGTGAGCAACGGGTGATTATTTTTGAAATGACAAATGGGAAAATTTTAAAGTAGTTAATTAGTTAAAGATGGGGTTACGGATTTTATTAATATAAAAAGATAAAAGAAGATAATTTATACTCATAAAAAAATGGGATTAAAGAGTGTCTAGTCTCAAAAAGATTTTAAGATAGAGAGATTACTGCTACAAGAAAGAATGAATAAAAATGACCCACAAATCTGTATTTTATAATACAAGTTGGACCATTAGAATAAAAATAAAATAAAAAAATTAAATAAATGAGTATATATGATAATTAGGATTAATTTTTTTCAATGTATGCTAATATTAACCTTAATTGTCACCCAAATTGCAACCTTAATTTAATTTTTCACTATTTGGCCGAGTATGTTCATAACTTCACGTACGATTGCACTTCCTTTAAGTTGGTTATATTCTTTTCTTGATACTATTATAGAAAATTGCAAGAGACCAAATTTGAAGAAACTTTCCAAACTACTATTTTACCATTGCTGGCATGATTAGGATTATCATCTGAAAAGCCAATAAATTAAAGACTAAAACCATAATTATAGCAAGCAAAGCTCAGATATAACATAAAAAAAGACAATGGTTTCTAAAGCACTCATCAAAAAAAATTAAGTCTTAAACAAATTTAAAGAAAAAAGAAAAATAAATAAGAGAATACGAGAAAACATACTTATTCAATGAAGATTTGTGTGTTGCTATGAATTGTGGCAAAAGGCGAATTCAAGGTTTGTTAAAAGATGCTAACTGACGGCATTCAACTTATGTATAAAATTATATGCCTTAAGATACTAATATATGTGTTGGTTAAGTTGGTAGAACCTTTGCTATGAGAATTTATTGGCTTGGGTCCAAACCTCCTTAAGCACATTTTTAAATATTATCAACATCACATGATTTTGTACAAAATTCACCCCTAATTGTGATTTGCATATTTGAGATTGAAAGAAGAAGGAAGTGTTTGGGAAACAATTGATAGCTGATAGTTGATAGCTGATTGAGTGGCTGATTTGACCAGCTGATTTCATTAATTGGTTTGACTAGCTAATTTTGAACCCGCTGTTATGAACAACTTGTTTAAAAACAACTTATTTATATCAATAAGTTGTTTCAACTAGTTAGTATACTAAACATTAGCATTGACTTATTTGAACACTCAATCCTCTATTTGTATCAAAATAAGCTTAAATTGCTCAATAAACCATTTTGCCAAACACCATCGAATGAAAGAAAGAAATGAGAAAGATGATGAATAGGTGGTGATGGCTGATGAGACCTTAAATCCAATGATAATGAAAGCAGTTGAGGAGGGAGTGAGAGAGTCGAGAAGATTGTTGTTTGTTTTGAGATTAACCTGGAGTAAGTTTAAAATGCTAGAAAAATTATAAAACAAAATGTGTTGTAAATCGCTGGAAATGGCCATCTAATCATGCTCTTAAGGGTAAAACTTTAAAGACAAGTATTAAAGCCAACTCCTCTTCAATTGACAACATCAAATAAGGCTATATTTGTTTTTGGGTTCATCCATTATGCTACCCTCACATCATAAGCGATTGTTTGCTAGCACTACTTGGGTTGTCGCTCAAGTAGTAGCTACAACTTAGTTATGAACTCGTATGCTACCAATTCCTAGTATAATAGGTCGTACGAGCCAAAATGTTAGCTTTGAGAATGATCACAAAGCGAAGCCAAGTGAAAAGTCATTGGAGACTTAAGTTGGCTCCCTATTAATATTTAAAGCGTGACTAATCTATAACTACAAAGTGATAAAAGGTACTAAACTACGATGACATAATGACCTAATTGAGATTAACCATCCCACAAGATAACTTATAGTAACCACTACTTCCACTTCTAATTTAGCTTACTTAATCAAGAGGGTATAAGTTTATTAGGTTTTCAACCACTCTTATTGAGGTCCACTAATGTTACATTAAGCCATTATCAAGGATCGACTCTCTCCATCCCTTAACATCTTCTAATTATCCCTCTTAGGCTCATTAGTTATACCCACAAATAATCCCTTTAAGGATGAGCCTCAGGTTACCTTAGCCTAAACCCTAATTTAGCATATAAATCAAGATTAATTATGTTATATATTAAATTAATTTTTGACTCTCACCCTTACCATATTTGAATTACATGGTAGACTGGCGGAAAGAGAGGGTTTAATGAAACTAAACCTAAAACCTTACCCTGGGATAGTGATACTTGTTCTAATTAAAATAAGACTCGATTGTTAACTCTCATTCGTACTTTAATGCTAGCTCACTGATCATATCAATACATAATCTAAACCTTGGTCATAACACAAATATTAAATTGAAATTCTAAACTTAATCATTGTTCAACCCCATGGATAGTAAATCCTGATTGAAGTCACTGCTCACATATCATAATTGTTGTGTTAAGTACTGTTAAGAATACTACTTATGCCCATGAACATATTTCATAATTCCTTTTTTTACCCCTTTTATTTTCATTTCATGTAATATAAATAGTTCTTTTTTTCATGAGTTTTGTAATGGGATTATATTGATTATGTTCAAATAAAGTTTCTGTATGTTTGATCTCATGCGTTCCTCTTTCCCTTTTAACATGGTATCAGTTGGAACGATTCTTGTCCCATTACCTTTTTGATTCCTCCTTTTCTCTGCTTTTCACCATTGTTGCTGTTTTCTTTTTCTTTTTCTTCATCTTCTCGTTTTCCTCAGGTATGTCTTCTTCCCTCTTTCTTTTGTTATGTTCTTGATTTTTTGTTTTCTTTATAAATCCTGTTTGTTATTCATCTCGTTCTTTTTCGATTCTTCATCTTGGGTTTGATTTTGCTTCTTCCTTTTTCGATTAATTGTTTTTTTTTTCTCTGGGTTTTTCTTTTCTGTTTTTCGATTACAATTTGATTTTCGTTTTCTTTACCCCTTTGCTTGTCCTTTTTCTTTCATCCTATTTTCGTTTTTCGATTAATTATTTTGTTTGTTTTCTTTCATCTGGGTTTCTGTTTTTTTCTTTCTTTCGTTTTCCCTCTTTCTTCCTCATCATGTCTGCTGATTCCATCAACGATTTCACATCCAACAATTTCAATTCTCGTATCATTGATCTCACCACCGATCCGAGCACCGTTTTTTACATCCACCCCTCCGACACCACCGCCCAATCCTTCGTCTCTGAAAAATTCGAAGGGCAAAACTTCATCACCTGGAAATCTTCTATGATTATTGGTCTTTCCACTAAAAATAAAATGTGTTTTGTTGATGGATCCTCACACAAACCATCACCCACTGCCCCTTTATATCAAGCCTGGATTTGCTGTAATGATATGGTCAGAGGATGGATCCTCAAGTCTTTAAGCCCTATTATTGCCAAAAGTGTTTTCTTCTTCAAGACTGCTCAAGAAATGTGGCAAAATCTTGAAGAACGTTATGGCCATACTAGTTCTACACAACTCTTTGCTATCCAAGAAGAAATAGCCACTATACAACAAGATAATGATGATATAGCTGTTTTCTATGCCAAACTCAAAGTGCTTTGGGATGAATTAGATGAGGTCAGCCCTTTGCCTACTTGTGAATGCCTCCGCTGTACTTGCAACCTCACATCCAAATTCCTTAAGGTTCTCCATGAACAACGCCTCATGCAATTCCTGATGAAGTTAAAAGATGAATACAGAAAAATTCGAAGTAATATCATCATGATGCATCCTTTGCCCAGTATCACAGAAGCATACAAGATGGTCTTACAAGAGCAACACCACACCACTCTCACACAAAATAAGACTCATCCTGAACCTCTTGCTTTTACTGCTGACAAACTCCCACCCAAACAATTTCCCTCAAATAGATCTTACATCAACAAAGGTAGACACATCCCTCACAAAGGTATTCTACCTACATACAAAGGAATAACCACAAAGACTTCCATCTTACATTGTGCCCACTGCCACTGTCCTGGACACACCATTGATAGATGCTACAAGCTCCATGGATACCCTAAAGATTACAGAACTCAAAACCAAAAGAAGTTTGCTCATCATTCCCAACTTGACATACCAGAAGAGGTCTCTACTCCTTCAAGATCTGTTGATATGATGCATACAAATTTTACTAAAGAATAATACTCACAGCTCCTCAATCTCCTTGAAAAACAAAATTCTGATGCTCTTTCCACTCCAAAGCAATCTACTGATCAAAATCTACACACTGCCTTCCTTGCAGGTAACATTTGTCTTTTATCTCACATTGAAAATAATTGGATCCTTGATAGTGGAGCTACTGATCACTTTTGCCTAATCTCCAAATGTTCCACACATACAAAAACATTGAGAATCAACACACCTTCATTACCATTCCTAATGGCACAAAGATACAAGTCACACACATTGGCACTATTTTTTTAACAAAAAATCTTCAATTAAAAGATGTCTTATATGTTCCAGATTTCCAATTCAACCTCATCTCTGTCCATAAACTTTGCAAAAACCTGAATTGTAAAATTACTTTTAATAATCACAATTGTTTTTTACAGGGTCCTACCCTTCACAAGAAGATAGTTCTTGGTAAAATGAAATCTGGCCTTTACTATGCTAAAGAAGATTTCTCCAGTAATTCACAACAACCCTCTTCTTCTATTCCTTCTGCAGGCAATGTCACCTCTTCTTTAAGCATCTACACACAACAAGCTAAACTTTGGCACTTAAGAATGGGTCACCTTCCTTTTTCGAAGCTTTGTCATGTTCTTCCTTTTTTTAAAAACAAACCAAAATACATTGATACTATCTGTCAAATATGCCTTGCATCCAAACAATGCAAATTATCCTTTCCTACTAGTGAAATAAAAAGTAATAAATCTTTTCATTTACTTCATATTGATGTATGGGGACCATATAAACATGCTACCCCAAGCAACTGTAATTTTTTCCTCACTATAGTTGATGATTTTACTAGATATACATGGATTCATTTACTTCAACACAAATCTGACTCTGTTAATGTTTTACCAAAGTTCATAGCATATATTGAAAATCAATTTCAAAGCAATGTTCATATTATCAGAACAGATAATGCCAAAGAATTGTGTGAAGGTCCCATTAAAGATTTTTATTACACAAAAGGAATCACTCACCATACTAGCTGCATCAATACTCCACAACAAAATGGTGTTGTTGAACGTAAGCACAGACACCTATTGAACACAGCTAGAGCTTTATCTTTTCAAGCTAACTTACCTCCCACCTATTGGGGAGAATGTTTACTTTGTGCAACATATTTAATCAATAGAATGCCTCTATCTATCCTTAAACACAAATCACCTTATGAATTATTACATCAATCCCCTCCTGTGCTTGATCATCTCAGAACCTTTGGATGTCTATGCTTTGTCACTACATCTAAGGTCCACAGAACAAAATTTGATTCCAGGGCGGATGCTTGTGTTTTCTTGGGATATTCTCTCACACAGAAAGGGTACAAAGTTTTAAATTTACTCAATCACAAAGTCTTTGTTAGCAGAGATGTTATCTTCCATGAAAAACATTTTCCTTATCATAACCAATTCAGCACCAACAATTCCAAACAACCTTTTCAATTTTTCCTCCCTGCTGACACAACACAACCTCACTCTCTTCATTATCTCACTGATGATCCCTACCCAACTTATTCCATTTCTCCCCTACAAACACCCAACTCAGGCTCTCCACATCCCATACCTCTTAACACTGATAAACCAAGCAACCAACCTCCTATTGACAACAATACACATATTCCCCCCAGAACCTCTACTAGAATCTCCCATCCCCCATCATACTTAAATGATTATGTGTGTTCTAATATAATTTCTGATATTTCTACTCAACATTGGTGTAATCTGGTTACCTTGGATAACATTCCCACTAACAGTAAGTCCATTGTTTATGATACATCTCAATTCATTGAACCCACAACATATAAACAAGCATGTAAAGATAACAGGTGGATACAGGCCATGAATACAAAAATCACAGCCTTGAAAGCCAACAACACTTGGTCCTTAGTTGATCTCCCACCAGGTAAGAAGCCCATTGGATGTAAATGGGTCTATAAAATCAAACTCAAAGCTGATGGAAGCATTGAACGCTTCAAAGCAAGGTTAGTTGCAAGAGGTTACACACAAACACATGGTGTGGATTATGATGAGACCTTTTCTCCTGTTGTCAAATTCTCAACCATCAGAACCATCATTGCTATTGCTGCTACTAAAGGTTGGTTTCTTTCTCAACTTGATGTAAATAACGCTTTCTTACATGGAGACCTTCATGAGGAAGTTTATATGAAGCTGCCCACAGGTATTCCTAATCCTAACAACAAAGTGTGTAAATTACACAAATCTCTATATGGGTTAAAACAATCATCAAGACAATGGTTTGCTAAACTCCACAATGAATTACTCCTTCAAGGATTTAAACAGTCCAAGAATGATTACTCTTTGTTTATACATACCACTGATTCTTTACTAACTATAGTTGCCATTTATGTTGATGACATTATTATCACAGGTAACAACCCCAAAGTTATTACCCAGCTCAAAGATCATCTGCATAAAGTCTTCAGCATCAAAGATTTAGGAAGATTGTAGTATTTCCTTGGCATTGAAGTATCCTATGTTCCACAAGGCATCATTCTCTCACAGCATAAATACACCAAGGACATTCTCCAAGCCAGTGCTTTAAAAGATTTCAAAGCTGCCATCACTCCTTTACCTCAAAACATGAAGTTAAGCTCCACTGAAGGAACCCTCCTTGCTGACCCTCTATATTATAGAAGCATAGTGGGCAAGTTGAATTTCCTCACTAATACCAGACCTGACCTGGCATACTCTGTTCAACATCTAAGTCAATTCATACAACAACCAAGAGACACTCACCTTCAAGCTCTTCATCACACTCTTGGCTATATTGCTCAAACTTCTGGACAAGGTATTCTCATGAATGGAGCTGACAAACTCACATTACAAGCCTTTTGTGATTCTGACTGGGCATCATGCCCTGATTCAAGAAAATCTATATCTGGCTACATCTCACAACTTGGCAAATCTCCTATTTCATGGAAATCCAAGAAACAAGCCACTGTTTCAAGATCCTTTGCAGAAGCTGAATACAAAGCTATGGCAAATGCATCTGCTGAAGTCACATGGCTGGTACGCCTGCTAAAGGATCTTAACATCCCTGTTCTTGAACCTGTCACTCTTCATTGTAATAATCAAGCTGCCATCTACATAGCCAAGAACCCCGTTTTCCATGAAAGAACAAAATACATTGCCATAGATTGCCATTTCACAAGAGAAAAAGTAATGGAAGGTCTCATTCAATTAACCTATCTTCCAACTTCTTCCCAAATTGCTGACATATTCACTAAAATTCTTCCCTCACATCAATTCAACAAACTCATGACCAATCTTGGCATGTTACCTCAGCCTAGATTGAGGGGGGGGTGTTAAGAATACTACTTATGCCCATGAACATATTTCATAATTCCTTTTTTTACCCCTTTTATTTTCATTTCATGTAATATAAATAGTTCTTTTTTTCATGAGTTTTGTAATGGGATTATATTAATTATGTTCAAATAAAGTTTCTGTATGTTTGATCTCATGCGTTCCTCTTTCCCTTTTAACAAGTACCGAATCATCTTGTGTTGGAGGTGATTTTGATCACCTTGTAGCTCACAAAATGATAAACACATTAGAGGCTCATGATGAGTGTTCAATAAGGGGTGACTATTTAAGGTATGGAACTTTGTTTAAAGAAAGAAGAAGGTGCAAGAAGGGGTGCTCAATGGTTGTCTCGAACAAGACAAAATGCATTTGTAGTGTGCACTCGACACTCATTGAATGTCCTATTCAAGGGCTTTTTCTACGATTTCCATTTTAACTCAATGCTTGGGGGGCACGTTATGTATTATGTATGGTTATTCTAATCATTTTGTGGACTATATAATAACGCTAAATCAACTTTAGAAAGGTGTGAAGGTTAATATAAAGAGAGAAAATAAGGTTAAATAAACTTTAATGTAAGTTATAGAGTAACAGATTTATGCTATTGTCTTTATCCATTACTAACAAAAAGATTAACCTTTTTTGAAATGGAATTGAATTAAAAGGGTATCATAAAAAACTATATAAGGCAAGAAAAAATGATTTTATCTCTCATGTGTACAATTTAGCCTAGCCTTCACTATTAATTTATAAGTACAAACCAAAATCCTAAGTACAACCCAAAATCCTTATTTTTAAGAACAAGAGACATAAAGGCTACAAACTACATCCCCAAATCAAGGATACACAAAGATACGATCTTGTAATAGAGAAGCAAGAAATGATGAGAATGCATGTAGAGACCGTTGCTTATAGAATAAGTACAACAAAGAAAAACAAGCTAGGAATCGCGCAAGAGAAAAAAGGGAAAAGAAGCAAAGATGATATATCTATGGATATTGTTCAAAACTCTAAGTAGAATTTGGAGGAATGGTAGCATATTCGTGTTATTAAGTTGAATTGGTTAAATTATATTCCTTTGTTACATAGAATTTGGGCAAATTATATCCTATTTAAAGAATATTATTTTGTGACTTTTCATATTTAAAACGAATTCGATTTTCGAAAAATAATATCATAATTCGATTTAGCCATAGATCTGAGAGTCCAAATTGAAGCAATTCAGTTTACATAAAATTCAAATCCATTTGAAATTGGTGTTCAAAAAAATTAACATTTATTTAGAGCAAATTCAAGAATTTGCAAAATGGAATTTGAGGCAACTCAATGAGACAACGAAGGTATGTAGGGGGAATTCAATAGTACACCATTTGAGAAAGAATAAAAAAGAAAAAAAAGTCATTAGCAAAAGGAGAAAAGGAATGTGAAGAAAACCTTGCAGTTGATCGGATCGAACCAAAACAAGCAATTCTTCCTCTCCAGCACCATAATTCTCCATAATCAATCATCTCCAAACTGAATCAACCCTCAAATTGACCCCAAATTTCCAGATCTCCAATGTCTTGTTTAGCTCTTTCACTTCAACCCATTAACGGGCCCGACATCCTCCTCCAAACTCGAGAATGGTTCCCTCCAGCCCGAGCTCTCGTCGCTGTTTCTTCCTTCCGCAACACCCGTCTTGCATTTTCATCATCTTCTCTGTCTTCAAAAAACCATCAAACCCACCAAAACGACGACGTTTCTAGCGATCCTACAATTGTCGGGGATGATCCATTAGCCGCTTCTAGTGGTCAGGTAATTGTGGGTGTTGAATCTCGTTACCGTGTTGTTTATCGATTAGTTAATTCAATTTACGTTTTGGGTGTTACAACTGTTGATGATGATAACAATAATAATGTTTTTGAGTGTATTAGCATTGTTAATCAAGCCGTTAGTGTTGTTGTTACTGCTTGTAGAGGTGTTGATGTTACACCTGAGAAATTAGGTAAGAAATATGCTGAGATTTATATGGCTTTGGATATTGTTCTAAGGGGTGTTAGTAATATTAGGTTAGCTGCTATGTTGTCGTCGATGCACGGTGAGAGTATTGCTAAAATGGTACATTCTGCTATTGATTCTGAGAATAAGGTTAGAGGGGCGAATAATTGGGCGTCTGTTGAAGGGTTAGCAGTTGAACATGAGGCGGGTATTGAGGCTTTTTCGAGTGTGAGGTTTGAGTTGCCTAGTGAGACAATTGCGGCTGGAGATGAGGTGGCCGCGAGTATTGGGCAGATGGGCCAAGTGGGGTTAGGTGAGCAGGAAGGTGGGTTGAAGGGAGTGGAGGAGGAGCAGGAGGTGAAAGATCCGTTTGCGGCCAGTGATGCGATCAATAAACCGGAGTCATTAGTTGGGGAGTTTAAGAAAGATAAGGATGTGACTTCAGATATGACTAAAGCATTGGTGGGGCTTGAGGTGACTCCGTTGCCTCCTGCTGAGGCTGCTCAGCCTACACATATTGCGGTGGAAGGGTTTGAAGGGAATTATGGTGGTATTGAGTTTGGGAATGAGGAGGCATCGCTTAGGGAGACATTTGAAGGGTTTAGTGATGCGTTTGGTGGTGGGTTGGATGCTTCGGAGTTTGTGGGAACAACAAAAGCTGCAAAGAGGGAGGGTCTTGGTGGGCTTGAGTTGTTACAGACTGGGTCTGATGGGGCTCCTGTTACTGCAACTGCTGCAGCAGGGACTCCACTTGAGAATCTCTTGGTGCAGAAGACAGAGATGAAAGGCCCTGAGATGTATGTTGTTGAGGAGATCAATGCAGAGTTTAGGGAGTCTTTGCTTACTAGAGTGGGATTGGTGGGTGTGATTTATTTGAGAACGTTACCTCCAAAGACATCGGGTGATAAAGAAACTGAATTCTCGTTTAGGATTGAGGGTACAAATGCTGTCAAGAGAACTGTTGCACAAAGTTCTCGAGCTAGCAGTCTGGGCAATGGGATGTTTCATGTTCGAACTGCAGCCTCCGAAGAGCCTTTACCTATTCTGAAGTACAGTTTGATGCCCCAGATGACCCCAATTCCTTTGCGAGTTAGGCTTGTTAAACGTCATGTTGGGACCTTATTTTCAGTCATGATACAATATGTTTCAAATCCTGATTTGTCGGCACCCCTCAATGATGTAACATTTACTCTCAAACTACCAGTTGATCCTACTCTACTGAATGTCTCTCCTAAGGCTGTCTTGAATAGATCTGAGAAAGAATTAAAATGGCATGTACAAGAGATCCCATTAAAGGGTACTCCTGGGAAGCTTAGGGCGCGAATGCCTGTTGATATAAATGAAGAAGATACTGAAGAAGAAATTGATGTTGTGTGTTATGTTAAGTTTTCAGTCAAAGGAGCCAAGACACTCTCTGGTATTTCACTTTGGCCTGCTGCTGAAGCTAAAACAGACTTTTACGTGGTAGATCACAAGGTGGAAAGTGGAACTTACATGTGCAATTGACCGGCCATTATGACTTGGTATATTCTCACTCCATTACATTATATCTTATTGATTCTCTTGAGTCTTAATGAGTGGTTACTCTTGTAAAATGTTTTTTTTAATCATTTGCCTGAAGTAGAGCATGTAGCTTTTGGCTTGATTTTTCCTGATTTGGAAGGTGTGTGTGCTTGCGGCTTCAAAGGTTTCTTTTACCTTTTGTCTTTGTTTTTTTTTGTATTTTGTAGTTGATCTCATTTCTTATAGAATCTATTGCAAATTTTATTCTTTTAAATATTCTACATTATATTCATCTAAGAAACAAGATACTATACAGTTGAAAAGCACTTAATGTTGGTATTTCAAATTCTGTTGTTAATCAACTTTAACAAACCATTCCCTTGAAATTGTTTTGGAGTTTGCTATTTTGGGGAATTTTTAAAGTAGATTTCCCAAAAACCAATACCACTTCAAATTGTGCAGAAAGACAAAAGTGCAAAAATGCGATAACAGTCGCTGTTGTGGTAACAAACTCAATGGTGCAAAAATGGGGTGATGCAGTTGTAACACCGATTCGATAATTTTGAAACCTTTACGATAAGAATGGTACAATATGATGCAACTTTGTTTTGCTCTATGATACAATTCGATGCAACCTTGTTGTACTGCCAAATATCGACCTAAATTGTGAAATATCGTTTGAAATGGCCTGAAATGTGGTTTTTTACACCTTTACAATGCAAGTAATACCGATTCTATAATTTTGAAAACCGTTATGTTAAGAATGATACTATACGATGCAACCTTGTTTTGCACTATGAGAAAGACTGTAATTAGACTGATTAAATATTATGTATGAGGGGAGAAGAAGCTTGACAAAGAATTAGTATAGTAAGATTTGGAGCAGATGTTTTAAATTAATATTTCCTCTTGTGATCAAGTTTTAAGTGTCTAAGTGCCATATGTTATCAATTCTAAAGGTTAGATGGGTGCTTTGGTTGACATGAGAAATTCAAGTAAATTGGTCGGGTATATTTCACTTATTTTTTTGTTGAAGAGGTCCTGGATTTGAGGATGAGTAGAAGATCACTATGGAAATAGTTAAGGAGCTAATAGTTTGGTGACATACATAATGTTCAAAGTCAAATAGCGAATATAAAGCTTTTATCCATGGAAATTGTGTCGTATCTTTATCAAATCGTGACGTGCCAAGTCATGCCATGCTTAGTCATCTAAAAATGAGTCCCATGTACGACCCAGAACCACGTGCCATCGTAGTGTGCTCGTGTAGGTGCACATGCCGACCTAATAATTTTTTTGCCTTTTCTTTTATTTTTTTCCACTTTGAATTACATAAAATAAATGATTGTATGCTGTAAAAGTTTTACATTTGTTCACCAAATCCGTTTTAAGTCAAATGTTTCAAGCGGGGTCGAAATCAGGTTTTATGTCTACATTGATTTTCACTTCATTGTAAATCCATTCTTAAAGTTGGGTAAATGTCGAGTCAAGTTTGTTTTGACCCCTTGCACATATTTATTTATTTCTTTATTTAAACATGTGTAAATTTGTATTTTTATTTATTTAGACAATTATACATTTTTATTTTATGTGATAATAATTTATGTATCGTGCTGACTGGGCCAACCCACATGGTTGATCCACGTGCCTCTCTCGTGGCACGGTCCGTGTTGTGTTATTTCCTTTTTTATGTGTGCGGAACGCCTACAACCCACTTTTTTAGTTCTTGTGCCTTGCCGTGCCAACACCATCCACTTCCATCTCCAAAAGCTTTGATTTACACTCTATAAAATGTGTTCATTTTTTGAATTATCATAACCATCTTTCGTGCCTATATACAAGAACAAATGAGATTACCAGGATTGCACTAACTATCGAGGAACAAAACTCATGAGTTATACCATGAATTTATGGGAAAGACTTACAGAAATATGTATGAGGAGATATACTTCTATATCACATTACGATTTATGTTAGGGAGATCTACAATGAAAGCAATTCATCTTATGAAACAAATGATGGAGTACTATAGGGCTAGAAAAAGAGACTTGCACATAGTTTACTTAGAAAAAGCATACGACAAGGTACCAAGAGAAGTGTTTAGGTGGGTAATGACAAAGAAGGGCATTTCCAGAAAATACATTAATATAATGCAAGATATGTATCGAGAAGTAAAGACAAATCTTAGGTCATGTTGAGGGTTAACAAATGAGTTTAGAATCACAATTGGCCTTCATCAAAGCTCGACCCTAAGCCCCGTTCTCTTTTCGCAGCAGTCCTAGATGAGATGACGTATTCGATACAAGGAGACACGCCTTGGTGTATGTTTGCTAATGACATTGTTTTGCTAGATGAGACTAAGGAGTAGGAAAATGCTGAGTTAAAACGATGGAGACAAGCTTTGGAGTCATGAAGTTTCAAATTAAGTCGGAGCAAGACAGAGTATATTGAGAATACTATTAGCACAAATGAGATAACGAGAGACACTATAAAGATAGAAGTTTAAAGAAATCGCTTCAAGTGGATGTTTCAAATACCTTTGGCCCATATTTTAGAGTAGTTGGGATGTCCAACGAGATGTGACCCATAGACTTTAGTGAGTGTTAAAAATGGATAGCGACTAATGGAATATTATGTGATGAAGGTGTGCTCTTAAAGTTAAAGGGTAAGTTTTATTTAACGGCCATTAGACCGACGCCGACGCTACTATATGGATCAAAATGTTGGGCTTTTAGAAAGTATCATAGTAGAAAGATGAGAATAGCGGAAATGCAAATGCTTTAATGGATGACTGGGCATACTTGAGAGATATAATTTGAAATGAAGATATAAGATTGGACTTGAGAGTTGCAAATATTGAGGAAAAGATGAAAGGTAATGGTTAAGATAGTTCGGGCATGTGTAAGGATGAAGTATTAGGGAACTGATAAGGACGATAGAAAACTCGAGTTCTAGAGACTTAAAAAGAGGGCGTGAAAGACCAAAATGACTTGGAGGACAGAAGTGGAAAATGATCTGAATGACCTAGATTTACAAATTGAGATGTTACAAAATCAGAATGAATGGAGAAGAATCCATGTAGACGACTATTTGAACTGAATCATTTGTTCATTTAGTTGACCCTAATTTTTTGGAATTAAGGCTCTAGAATTGTTGTTTTGATAATAATGATCTTTTGTGGTTGCAATTCTGATATTGACATGAGAGTTTCTCTATTGTTAAGCTAGTTGTGCTTGGCATGCTTTGGGATTATTCATCCTTTTATATTCCAGTAGTAGCAGACTATGTTTTTGTAGCTTTAGTTTATTTGATTGATACTTTAAGCTTCATTAATTTCCTTCTAGGCTTTATCGTAAAGTGAGACGTTTATATTTGCGTAAGTTCTTGTTTAGCCCTTTATGTCTGTCCTTGTTGTCTTCTATAATTGTTTTCCTGATTGTTTAAAGAAACTAAATTGAGCAATGTTGAGAGGATGTTGCTAATATTTAGATAGTTTGTTGAGCCAAACGGAGGAAGATAGAGGAACTTTGACAATGCACCACCTTCCGTTTGGAGATGAACATTTGACATGACCTCTCTGATCGCTGCCGTAATAAGGGGAAGTGAATCAAAGTACAAGAATAACTGATTTTTGTCAGCTTTGGGAGTACAAGTGAGATGTTTCCCCATGAGTGTCTGACAGACATTGTTATTCAGTAGAAGAGATACCACATCTTTTGAGATTAAGATTTTGACAAAGTTGTAGAAGAAGCTTATGTACTTTATATGTGAATCTCATTGTAGCATACGAAAGTAAGGAGAGAGCGAGTGAGTAAGAGGTACCTAGTATGATTACTGCTTGTTTTTCTTGAAGAGGAAAGAACAGAAGGTGGCATAATTTCTCCAATCATCAGTGGGGGTAAATCGATAATCATGTTTTCAGAAAGCTGGAAGTTCTTTAAAGCATTAGAATGCAATGGGGCAATTCTTTTCATCACATCTTTTACTTATAAGAATTTTCCGAGTTATTCAGCATTTCTTGTGGTTTACAATTGGGATTCTCTTGTTTTACCCTAGTACGCAGAGAGAGGTTTCACGCAGGAATTCTGCCATCTTGTGAAAGTTTAGCATTTATCGTTGTTCAAAATTTAGCATCATACTAAGATATCCATGCTTGCCTCTTGAGTATTGAGTTGAAATGTGCAGTTAGGATAACACATGTTTTATTTCATTAACTAACCGACTTTTCGTTGATGACAACACCTAATTGATCTCTGGTAGATACTTAGTGTCAAAGTATTAGTGAGCTTGAGGTGATTATGCTCTAGTGGTTCCTGTCATTTAACAGTTATTCATGGAAACGGTTGATTTTTGCGAAAGCTTCCTTGAAACACGGTTTTAGGGAAGGTTGAGCAAATTAGTTTGTTGGGACTTTTGGAAAGGTATAACTTTACGAGTTGCTGTTTTAGGTGTTAGACATAGATATAAATATTTAACGGCCTGTTTGGTTGGTGGTATTAAACAATGATAATGGGAATGAAAACTAGTGTAATTTTGGTTTTGAAAATTTTCTTGGCTACCTTGATGGCATGCTTGTCCAACTTCAATTATCTCATTTTTCTTCATAAAATTTATTCCAATGCATTATCATTAAGAGAGATGTATTAGGTGGTAATGAAAATTTGTAAATAAAAATTTTTTTTAGTGATTAAAGTTTCATCACCATGGGAATGAAATCAAAGCTTTTGATGAAAATTTATACTATAAATCATTTTCATTACCACCATTTAGTAACAATAACCGAACGGGCCGTAAAAGTACTTAATCATGATTGATCTGAGGTGATATTTTTAGCATGGTTCTCAAAGCTGTAGTATTGGAACAATTAAGAGTTTGAGACTCGAGAATAGATTTCCATCTGCATTAATCTTTGTATGCATGATAAGTTAAATTGTGAACGTTATCCCACCCTTCTAATTCTGTCTATATTTTGGGATTGACATTATCAGTTATTCATGCGAGATTACAACTTATGAGCCTATAAAAATATACCTGTTCCTTTCTTACGTACATTCTTAAAAATCTGTGAGAATATCGTGTATTTTTATGATCTCTTTGTCAGCTTTGAGAAGGTTGTATGATCCATGTTCTAGAAGATTCTGCTAGGCTTCTGTTTTATAGCATATTGCAGTATTCCAAATCAAATCTTGCCTTTCCCTACTCCTACATCATCGGATTGATCTGACCAGGGGTGATGTATTTAGCCGAGATCATCTGATTCCATCTGGCATCTTCCTTGATGTTTGGTTTGTCCTACTCCTACATCGTATGGATATGACACGGTAAAGCATGGAAGTAATACCACCATTTTTATTACCTCTGTATTTAGGAAACAGTATCGTCTTGATGTTTGCTAATAGCGTGTTTGATTTATTTTCAACACGTTATGCTCACGAAAATTTGAAATGAGTAGGCAAAAAAATATAAAAAATTCACATAATAGCCAAAGTTTTAAATTATTTTTCAAGATAAGCAGTTTATTCTCAAACTTGTGGCTTGGAGCTGTTCGCTGTTAGTAACAGCGAACAATTGCAGGGTAAAATTTAAAACTGTTACGTTTTAAGGGTTTTCTCTTCCTATTCTGCGGGTAAAAAGGGTTAAAATCTTTGTTCGCTGTTAGTATCAGCGAACAAAGACCTTGACTTTTTTGACCAAGCTTCTCTGTTCGCTGTTAGTAACAGCGAACAAGTCGAATCTCTGCTTTGAGAAAAAATTGCTTATCTTGGAAAATAGTTTGAAACTTTGGCTATTATGTGAATTTTTAATATTTTTTTGATTAATCATTTCAAATTTTCTGTTTATTTCAGTTTTCTCCTAGAGCTGACCAGTTCGGCCAGGCCCAAAACATTTCCTGAAAAGCGAAGCTTGAGCCCTGAATAATGCTTTGGGATCATGGTTATTAAAATCATAATTCTGATTTACGATTCTAAGATACAAAAATAAGTTAGTGATTCGTATCGTAGCTAGAATCATGAGTCGATAGAATCTTACAATTCTAATTAAAATTACAATTTGTTGATGTAGAATCATAACACAATTCTACGATCCTACGTTTTTACTATTCGATTCTACAAATTTATTCTAATTTTTTTTACAGTTTTTCTTATGTACCATCTTTCCTTAATTTTTCTTACAGTTTAATGATTCATTATCATAATTTTTAAAAAATAAACTTTTTCATCGATATGAAGATTTAAACTAATTATTAAATACTATTATTTCATTGTTAAAAATAAAGTGAATGAAAATTTAATTAATAAACTTAAACTTTTAAGGTGAATAATTATGACTAGATAACAAATTTAAGTTTATTGTAGAATCTTACAATTTTATGATTTGATTTTATAAGTCTGAACGATTTCAAGTAGAATCTCAATTTTAACAACTTAGTTTGGGATGGTGAGTTGAACGCCCACCCTTGTCTAGTCCTTATGCACATAATGTAGCTCTAGTTAGGGTCGTATTCCAACGAGTGACTGGCGAGGTTAGAGGTAGAAACAGCGTTAGATACTTGAGTTCTTTTTGCTTAGATGATAGAAAATGACCTTCGTTTGGATCAGAGAGTAAGGTTGTGGTGATGTGGGCTGGTTCAGTGATGATGAAATTTGCCCTTGCTGTTCCTTTTCTGATGCATCCATATACATGCGTCATGGTGATATGTCGAGTTTTTTAGTTTATGAACCGATGAACAAGAACACATTGAGCTTTGAGAACTACAATGCTCTTCAAGTGATCTTCACGCTGCAATTTAAGGCTTTCTGGGTGCAGCGCCTCTTATATGAGACCGTCTTACCGAGAGACGAGTCCATACAAAAGGTTTATTTATGCTAAAAGTTTCTTCTATTGGCCTATTTAACCTTAATATGAGACGCGTCTTACGGTAAAACAGTCTCATACAAGAATTTGTATTATGCTATTCTGGGTTTGTGTTTCTCATCACATTGCTCAGTCATGATTGTTTTTAAACATAATTTACGGTTAAATCCTAGGTCTAGTAGCACATTTTGACTAAGTTGACCCTTTTTTTTTTTTTAATTTTTTTTTAAATATATTACATCTTTATAATTTTATTTTTCAGTGGGTTATTAATTTATTCATGTTATTGACAGAGTATGATGTAATACACCATGATGTTGATGAGTAGGGTCAAAGGGACCATGAAATTTAAATGTAGTCTTGATAATTATGTTTCTACTAAAAAAATTAAATTATAGTTTAATAAAATAATATTGATTGATATTGTATTACATATGCATTTTATAATCAGTCTTCCATTTACGACAACGATATATAGTTACAATAAATGTTGAATAAAACTAATAAATCTTGAACCAAAATAATTACTATTCACTATAATGTTTGTTAACAATTGTTAAGTATTAATAAATTAATAGAGACCATTAAATTGTGTGGATAAGATTAAAAGTAAGAAAATATAAGAAAATATGTGAATAAAAATTAAAGTAATTGATGAGAAAACTATCTTAAATAGAAATATTGTAAAGTTAAAAATGTAGATTAAAATAAAAAGTATGATAATTTCATAGGGTTAATGGGAGTAATAGTTTTTATGATAAATCTTAAACAAAACTATTTATTAATCAGTATGACACAAAACTAATTACAATTATAAAAAGAATCAAATTTAAACAAATAATAACTATTATAAATCTTAAACAAAACTAATAAATCTTAAACAATAATGTTAGTTAATAAGTTACAACAATAATAAATAATAATAATAATTTTTAAAATAAATCTTGAACAAAACTATTTATTAATTACTTGTTTTAATCAAAACTCATACAATAATAAAAAATAATTATATATTAACAAATAATAATAATGATCATCACAATATTTTAAAAAATCAATTTTTAAAAAGAAATCTTAAAAGAAAACTAATATTTTAAACCAAAGCAATTAATATTCACTATACACAATAATGTTCGTTAACAATGATATATGATAATTATTTTTACTTACACTACTATTAAATTCCTCTTGATATAAAGTTTTCATTAAAATAATTAATAATTACAACACTTATCATTTAAAATAAATAATAATTGTAATTGTAATAATAAGAATAGTTACACATTTTGTTAGATTTGTTTTGATGTAAAGTTTTTTAATATATAAAGTTTACATTTTTCATAATCTTTACTTATAAATATTAAGACTTAAATTTTTTTAAAAATATATACAAAAAGTAAAATTAATAAATAAAAAGACGCAGAGGAAATATTAAACATTTAACATCTATAGATAGATGTTGGAACTTGGAAGGGGAGAGGGGTGATTGTCAATATCAAATTAAAGCCAGTGTGAGTCGCATCATGTAAAGCAACGCGTACCCCGTGAATTTCATTCATTCATTCATTCATTCTTACTATTGCTCTGCCCCACACACACACACACACATATATATATATATATATATATATATATATATATATATATATATATATATATATATATATATATAATTCAATTTGAGGGATCTTGAAAATGAAAAGGATAAGAAGGTTTCTATTCTCTTGATAAAATAAAAAATCTATAGTCATGATTGAGCCAAAAACAAATAATAGTAAAAGTAACTATGACATAAATTTTTAGAATGTTCTTACTTCATAACATAATATCTTTTTTTTGTATATATAGTAAGAAAACAAAATCAAACAAAAATCCTTCTTCAGATCAGCTGAAAACTACGAAAGTGGTGAAAACTGAAAACCAGACTGATATGTACATATTGCGGCAAAAGGTGTACAAACTATCTTATAAGGTGTACATATTTTTTTGAAGGAAAAAGTTCATATTATTTACAAAAATGCCATATGAATACACTTTTTAAACATGTATGTACACCTTTTAGAAAATGTCTAATTATTTAAAATAATGTCAATGAAATATGTACACTATTTAACCTTTTATTTATACCGTTTTCAGTTTTTACCACTTTAATTGATTTTCACACGATCCAAAAACCATATATATATATATATATATATAATCCATCATTAAAGCCATTAATTAGTAACGTTACTACCTAGAATACCTAATTTAATCTGTTTTTTTTACGAAAGATTATTTTACATAAGATTGTTTTATCATGGAGGTATTGGATTGTTTTATCATGGGGATATACGATTGTAACAATCTACTAGCACAATTTTTTGACAGTATCGATAATGTTCTAAAGAAAATGAGAATCTAACGATTTTTTGGCAACATTGCTCATGCAATTTTGCAGTTATTTAACATATTACTCCCTCCTATTCAGCTGAACTGTCCCATTTGACTTTTCACACTTGCCGAGGCAACATTTTAACTCTTAATATCTCAAATTATGCTTAATTAAAAATTATAAAAAGTTGATATTAATAATCCTTGTATTGAGACAAATCAAACAAGATCCCATATGACTATGTTTTAACTTATAGATTAAGAGTAAAATACAAATTAAGAGTGATAAGTAAATAGTGCCAAAAAAAATGGGACAATTCAGCTGAATAGGAGGTAGTATTTTTTAATTATATTTTATTTCGTAATTATATGTTTAAATATTGGTGTTTTAGATTTCATAATTAGAGGAGCGTTGTTTACTCTTAAAAGTGACAGATATTGAAGTAGTTCATTCCAAAGTCACAGGAGTATTGTTTACGCTTGAAATTAACAAATAGGAGAATTTTTCTGGGCTATCATTTACATGACTAAACACTTATTAGAAAGTAAAATGCAAGAACATGAATTTCTTTGGTCCACAACGTCATCCGACTATAAAATAAATTAATCGAGACTATATGATACTCAAGTTTCATTGACTACTCTCAAATCATAATTTATAAGTTATAATAATAATTATCATATGCTTTGTGTTAATTGATATTATTATTAGTTTTTACACCAAATTAATGTGTTAATTGATATTAAATATCTTTTAACGTGTATGATAAATATCATAAAACATTAATATAATGAAAAATATGTATTAAGATGAATTAAATAAAATTACACTAAACTATTTTTTTATAAAATTTTTAAAAAATTATCATATAAAATTAATTGATGAATAATTTTTATTATTCAAGTATAATTATAAATTAATTGATAATACATACATATCTATAACTAACTATGTTGTATGATATGACTTATTACATGATTCAAATTTATGAGATTTTTGATACTCAAAAACAACTTTAATTTGCAAAATTATAAATGAAATCATATACATAAACATGCATGTTCGACTCAAAAACCTAAAGGTTCGGTAACTAAATTCACTAATGTTTTATTTATCTTAGGATGTGAAGTATATGATATAACTTTGAAAATATAAAAATATAGCCTAAATAGTTTTAGTAGTATTATTTTAAATAACGACTTTAACAATCATACTTATCACTAATAAATAATCCTATACTATTTACACCCATCTTTATTCTTATAAAATACTTGTAATAATATTTTCCTCTTATTTCTTTACCATTATTAATAAGTAATTTATACGAGCTTTGAAAATGATCTATTTCAAATGATTCGTCCCTAAATTATAATTTTGTAAATTTGTTTCCATATATGAGAATTTCTGAAAGGGTCAATCCTTTTGTTATTGATGATAAAATTTATATTTACCTAAATTTATGGTTGATAATTAAATTTCTATTTACCGAAAAATCATTAGCATCATTTAAAAAACACTCCTTTTAAAAATATAGTTGAGTGCACATAATAATATAAATGATAAATTTGATTTGGCATCATTTTACAAAAGCTCCATAAACTAATACCATACACTAATTTCTATAAGGCTTTATTTGCTCTCAAAAACTTGCATCATTTTTTCTCACCATGCTTCAATTTTCAATCTTCTTCTTTTCTTATACAAATTCAAATTTTCACATCAAAGATTTTGGAAATGGCGCCGTATTCATCACGTCAACGGTAGCATGGCTTTTGCAGCTCAAAACATTGAGAAATTTCCAAGAAGCCGACGAACAGCAACTTTGATTACTTGTATACATCTTTTCAGACATAGAATTCCGGCGAAACTTTCGGTTTTGAATGTCTTTTAGCTCCATTTCTGCCTGAATTTTCACTGGTAAACCAAATACAAGCCAATACCATGGAAATTTTGCTGGAATTTTATTGAAATTAGATCGATTTTCATTTCTCGACGAAAATCTACGGATTAAATCGGTTTTCGATTTAGGTTTTGGATTGGATCGATTCCGGTGCGATTTCCGGCAATTGAGGGAGCGACTCGGACGAATAGCTGGAAGTGAATCGGTGGATGACTCAGTGAGTGGCGAACGAGTTGATGCAGAGGGAAGAGAAAGAGAGCGTCGAGGGGGAGGAGGTGCGAAAGGAAGAAGACGACCATGAAAGATGACATCATCAGCAGCAATAATGAGGTCATCATCATTGTTGATAAGAATTTCAAAGAAGAAATCGGAAGTAGGATCAGACGACGATGAGGCAGATGATCGACGGCTATGATTAACCGAGGCGTTTTTATGAGGAACATGTTCAACAATGGCGGTTATTGGAAGATCACGAAGGGAGATTGATTCATCATCAAAGTATTGCGTTTGACATTCTTCAAAGGAATTTTTGTTAGAATTGGAGATGTGCATTTTTAGGGTGTTTTTAAGTGGGGAATGGGGAGTAGCGGAGAGAGAATGGTTGTATTTGTCGTGGGAACAAAAAAGAGGGAATATAAATTTACTTCATAGAAGTTCTATATGTCTACTTGCAATAAGTTTGTTATTTATAAATATATATGTAGTGTAACGTATTCCCTCTATTCCAAAAAAATACCCCTGAGTTTAAATCAATTTAAAGTAAAAAAAAAATTAAAAAAAAAGTAAAAATATACTTATAAGATGAGATAGATGTGTAAATGAGATGAAAATGAAAATTATATGTGTGGTTAAGAACTAAAAAGAATGTATATCATAATCAGAAATAAAAACAAGATAAATTTAATAGAACAAACTAAATATAAAAATGCTATTATTTCTTCGGGGGAGAGGGAGTAGGTAAGTTAAATAGGTGAATTGAGAGACCGCGGCTCATGTCTACGACATATTGTATTTTCATTTGATCCCTTTTTACTAACAACTAATCTTGCGAGCATCTGTCTCAATATGAGACCAATAGCCCAATCGATCTAATTATAGTTTTTCTCAATATGCAATCAGTAATTAGTCAATTTAAGGTCATAATTAATACTTTTAAGGCTAAAATTGATTTGTTTTGTAAGTTCTAGTTGATCATTTAATTGATCATTTTATATATGATCGATCACTTTAAAATCTAAATTGATTACTTTTAGACTATAATTGAAATTTTTTATAACAAAGAGCCAACAACCATGGACTCTTGATCATTTTCAAGAGCATTCATAGAATCAATTGGCAAACATAACTCGATACCCAGGGACATCAAACACTACTGCTACAACTTTATTTTGCAGGTCCATTATGAACATAAACTATTGGGGGAAGAGCACTACCACTATTATTGATCGATGACTAAAGAGTACAAGTACTCTTATATTCCATTAGAACCATCATGTTGTATCGAACAAGAGTACTTATACTGTGCAATGTTTTGACACTATTAATGGTTGTGTTATTGACCATTCATTTGTTATTTGAAAATTACAAGAACATCAATCGAATAATAACATTTTATTATCTTTGTTTTGAAATTGTGAAAAAGAACCATATTTAGGTAGAAATTGATCAGTTTACGTCAAAAATGATCACTTTTAGGTCAAAATTATTTTTTTTATTATAATTGATCTATTTAAGATTTACTTTAAATTAAAATCGATACCTCTAAGGTCAAATTTTAAATTTTATTCTTTAATTTCTGAAACTTGGGCTATTTTATTTTCGAATTTTTGGCTTTTGGGCCGGCTCATAGGGACGGTCTACAGTATGTTATATAAGAGTTGAAATTAAGTATTACTCCCTTCTATTCAGCAAAAGTAAAACATTTTACTTTTTACACTATTTATTAATCATTTTTAAGTTGTCTTGTTTTCTTAATCTATAAGCTATAACGCAGTCACGTGGAATTTCGTTTGATTTGTCTCAATAGAAAATATATTAATATTAACTTATTATAGTTTTTAATTATACATAATTAAAAATCTTAATAATAAAAATAGTGCATTGGTAATTGATTTTTGTGCCCAATTAAATAAAACACATATAATGAATAAAAAGCAAGCACAGCTTAGTGTATAAAGTAATTGATTGATCTAAAACTTATGGGTGGGGGTTCAAAATTTAATTTATGCAACCTACTAAGTTACAAGGCTACAATCTACAATTTTAATATGTTAGTTATAAATTAATTGTAATATTATATTTATTGATCTTTTAAGTTATAATTATTCATAATTATTTTTGATCTTTAAGTTAAAATATACCAGTGATATTTTGTTTGATTCGTCTCAATGCAAAGATTATTAATATCAAATTTTATAATTTTTTATCAGAAAATTCTACATGGTAGCATCCAGTTTATGCACTATCTAATTGCCGTAGCATTTTTCGTTAAGTTCTTGTTGAATTCTGTTTTATTCATCATTTTGTAACTTTTTTCCACATGGTAGTATCCAGTTTTTGAACTTTATTATGCCAACTATTTTATTAGTGCTTGAGATGCACCTTTTGAACTTTATAATGCCAACAATTTGAATGAAAACAAAATTATTACAACATTTATGGGCGTTAATGAATTAAACGGTGAATTAAACATTTGAGAACAAAAACTGGATGTTACCATGTGGAAAAAATTTACAAAATGATGAATTAAACGGAATTTAACAAGAACTTAATGGAAAATATTACAGCAATTAGATAGTGCATAAAATGGATGCTACCTTATGGAATTTTCTTAAAAAAGTGTTACCACTGGCATTTCATTAAAATTGGATATTACCATGTAAAATTTCCCTTTTTTATTATACATTATTAGATTTTAGGGATTTAATTAGTATGTTGGACTACGTGAAAAATTAAATATTGTAAATATTTTGGAATGACAGAAGTATTTTGCAAACTAATAATGTAATCAAGCTTTTGTACTTAAGACACACACATAACATTTACAAATTGCAAAACTTCCATTTACAATTGAAAAGTTAGTATTTTAAAATGTTTTATAAGTTATATATATGTATATAACGATCATTCAACTATAAACATTTTGCTAGCATGTATTCCTGTTTAGCGTCTCTAGTTTAAAATTCTAGCTTTGCCTATGTGAATATATGAAAGAAATTTATAATTGTGATAAAAAGTGAATATTATACATGAGATAGTAATTAATAATATATAAAATGTTATTTTAAAATACAACGTTAACAAATCAATTGAAAATTATAACAAACTCATTTAAGACAAATAATATTGGTATAATATACACTTTTTTATAAAGTAAAAAATAAAAAAGAGTGAATGCTAAGGGATTATGAGATTATTGTGAGAGAAAATGATTTGTTTGTCCTTATCTACTTATATAAAGATTAAAGGTTAGTTTCATCCCTCCGTTTCTTTAAGATTGCTATTGATTGTAATATATTGTGAATAGAAATGTCACTATTAGTAATAATTTCAAAGGGATATAAATGAATATGTTTTAGTTATCTACTTATATGCTAAGTAAAATTAATAATCAATGATTATTGCTTATAAAATAATTAAGTGGTAATCATTTTGATAGTAAAAAATAAGACTTGGGAAATTTGATCATGCAAAATAAAGTGTTAAATTAGGCTGGACTTATTGTGAATGCCAGTATATTAACGGGGGGACACAAGTGCACACACTTCATAAGCCAAGGAGATATATACCATCCCAAAACCATATGGTTATGGGAAGAAGGTCTCTAATAGCTTATAAAGCGTGCACACCATTTTTAATTTATCGATGTGGGATAACTCATCCCAACATAAAGTACTTTTGAAATAAGGAATTTTTTTAATGTAATGTAATAATTAGTAATGATTTTTAGAGTGAAGCATGAATTGTAGCTAGCCTAATGGTTGTGGAAGTTCATGATGGAAAACAATTTATAGAATGAAAGAAGTTCTACATCTTGATGCTTATTCTTCTCCGAGGGACAATTTGATGATGTTGCTCTATATATAGTGAAATCTTTGAAGTTTTGAAGATACACATTCAAAGAGAGCAAACATATTTTATTTTCAAGAAATTTTAAAGCTTTATTGTTATTTATATTCTTGAAAACTATAATAATCTTAGTTTCATTTCGTAAGTTTTCGTGAATTTTGATATTGTAAGGACAATTGTGATAAGTCATAAAGTGCAATTTATTTAAGTGTATGTGACTAAGTATTTTGAGTTAGTTGAAATTTTATTTTAGTTCTCTATGTTATATTTGCTAGGCTTTCGTAGTTACGATAATCAGGAGATAAGTGTTATCTTTTGTTTAAATAATAATGTATATCCTAGAAATCTAAAATAAAGTGAATAAAAAAGGTTGCCAATTCACATGAAAAATCTTAAAGATCTTAGTATTCTTAGAGAAACTAAGACTGTTTTGTAAATTTTAGAGCCTTTGTGCCAAATTTATGTTATAGAGCCATATCATTAAAGAAAAAAAATCAAAATAATAGTAATAAAATCTCTCCATTCATCATCATCATTATCCTATCCAGTGTATCCCGCTCATAGAAACTGAGGACAGGGTATGGGGAGGAAAAGATGGCGGCAACTCATACCCATAAAGGAGAGCGCGACCAAAGGAGTCTCCCGGCTCGAGGAAGACAAATAGATGTAATAACCACGGGAAAGATAACTTAAGGCCTATAAATAAAACAAAAGCAGAACCACTACAAAAAGAAAACAAAGAAACAATAGAAAGGAAACGAGAAAAGCAAGAGGTTAAGACATCAGAAATCTAAGACATGGATATGGTGTCTTCAACTACTCCTATCCCTAGTCAGGTCTGCAGAGAGGTTTAACTCATGTAAGTCAACTCTTATTTGCTCATCCCAAGTTCTCTTGGGTCTTCCTCGACTCCTCTTACCCTCTACTATAATGCTGTCTACCTTCCTCACAAGGGCGTCGAAAGTCTTTCTCTGCACATGCCCAAACCACCTCAATCTATTTTCGCGCATTTTTCCAGATATAGGGGCTACCTCTAGTTTGTCCCTAAACTCTTGGTTCCTAATTCGATCCATTAACGTGTGTCCACACATCCACTTCAGCATACGCATTTCTGTAACTTCCATCTTGTGTTCAAAAATCTTCTTTACAGGACAACATTCGGTCCCATATAGCATAGCCGGTCTGATTGCCGCCCGGTAGAACATTCCTTTTTTAACTTGCTTGGGAATTTCCTATCACATAGCACTGCGGTGGATGCATGCCACTTGAGCCAACCCGCTTGTATACGATGATTTACATCCCCGTTAATCTCTCCGTTCCTTTGAATGATTGATCCCAAATACTTGTACTTGGTTGTACTTTTAACAACCGTTTCATTTATGGACACCTATGGTTCACCTACCGTTGATGTCCCACTAAAGTCACAGCGCAAATACTCGATCTTCGTATGGCTAATGTGCAACCCTTTACCTTCTAAAGCTTCCCTCCACTCATCTAGTTTATTACTAACCTCCTCTCTAGTTTCTGCTACTAGCACTATGTCGTCAGCGAATATCATGCACCATGGTACCGTCTCCCAAACAGATTTAGAAATCTCTTCCATTATGATAGTAAAAATGAAAGGGCTTAGAGCCGATTCCTGATGTAGTCCAACTTTAACCGGAAAAGGCTCTGTTATTTCCACCGGTGTTTGAATGTTAATCGAAGCTCTGTCATACACATCCCGTATAGCCTCAATGTACACTGAAGAAATACCTCTAGCCTCTATCCCAGATGACACGTCGTGGCATGCTATCATACGCTTTCTCCAAGTCAATGAACACCATATGCAGATCTTTCTTTCGCTCCCTATATTTCTCCATCAGTCTCCTCAAAACATGAATTGCCTCAATGGTTGACCTTCCTAGCGTGAAACCGAATTGGTTCTCTTTAATCACCGTTTCCTGTCTAATTGTCCCCTCTATCACTCTTTCTCACATATTCATTGTGTGACTTAGAAGTTTGATACCTCTATAGTTGCCGCATACTTGTGCATCACCTTTGTTCTTAAACATAGGTACTAGTGTGCTATTCCTCCATTCTTAAAATCTCTCCATTGATTACACTAATAATATTTGTCTCTTTATTACTTGATTACTCTCATGTAACATAGTTATGTGTGCTTTCGATAATTGAAACAATAAATCTAATAATTATAAAAATGGAGTTTAAGGTCCGTGTGCGGTAGACTGCTTTGTACATGCTAATCGACGGCCATCAGAGAAACCAACAGTAGAGAGTAGAGACGTTGGTTTAACCAGAATTCCTTTAAAAGAATTTATCGGGATCCTAACACAAAGAAAAATGATATATTATATTTAACCCCTCATCTATCTTCTATAGTATATTTTAGAGTACTCTAAACGAACTTTCTCGCACAACTTCATCATATTATTTGCATATTTATTATGTTTATTAGTAACCTACAAATTACAATATTTATTGTACTTAGACCTTGTTCCAGCTGTGAAGAGAACAATCAACACTCTCAGCAAAGTTGAAGAGAATGCCTTTTAAGATTTGCAATGGATATAGTCTCCCAAAACCCTTACTGTAGTTTAGACTTTTACCTTAAATGGACCAAAATCCTAATGGTAGTTTAGACTTTTACCTTAATGAGATGTGTGATGGCACTATCCCTATACATGTTCCGGTTCTGAAGAGAACAATCAACACTCTCAACAAAGTTGAAGAGAATGCCTTTTAAGGTTCACAATGGATATGAACTATTGGGGAGGTTTGAGTTGCTTTTCCGGCTGTTTCACTTTATATATTCCTGCACAAGGTAGCAAACGAGGGCCGAAGAGGGGCCCTTCGGGGGTCCTCCTCCGATGATTAAGTCAGTAAGGGTTATGAAGGAATTGGTGGTAAAGCTAGTAAGAAACTTGAGCTATCTTTTCGTGAAAGAATAATGCTTGGGTTTCAGTGTAAAAAGTTATGCTGTCCTTGGTGATGCATGACATCGTATATTTTTATAGTGGTGGGCCTTAGGAGGGATCTCCCAAAAATCCTAATGGTAGTTTAGACTTTTACCTTAAACAGAATCTTTCTTGGGATTAGTGGATAGAGAAATAGAATATTTTGTAAGCCTACGTGGCGTTTGGCTGTTTGTTGATTCTTACACCATGGTCCCCCCCCTCCTTGTATTTTAGTACACTTATGTGGGTAGGGTACGAGATAAGTGTGGTGTCTTGCCTTATACAAGCATTGACAACTTTTCTGCGCATAATTGCAGACTTGCAGTTGTCTCTTGACACGTCATCATTTTTGTTGCCCTCATATTGCAGGATTAACCATCCTGCGGGCATTTATGCTATTCATTCTCTGTCAGGATTCTTTTGATATGACCCTGTTGTTTCTGTGAGTCTTGTCGTCCTGAATTTTAGCTGAGGAGTAAGTTTAGTTTTTCAGGGAGCTAAGTCGTCTTTCCCAGGGAGCTGGGACCTCTAAAGGGGTCCTAATTGTTTCGTTCTGCCCTTCGCTCATAGTGGTGATTGGGGTTTCTCCTCTTTCAAGGTTTTAGGACTAAAAATCATATTCCAACACATACAGACCTTAATTCATCGCTTCCTATATAAAATAAAATAGATTCATAACAAAATTGTAATTAGTTTTTCATAAGGAAGATATCTTTATATCATTGTCCAAGTATCAATTGAGAAATGCTAATAGAACTTTTCAATGCCCAATTTATCATAAACAGCCATTGTCAAAGAGTACCACTGGAACTCTAGAAGGAAGTAATCGAAAATTTATTTGTACACTAGGGTAGAAATTTCTTACATAAATTTGATTCAAAATTTGTACACTCAAAATTTCCAAAGTAAAAGCCTTGCGCGTCTGAACAGGGATTAACAAAATAGTACTCCCTTTTTTTTAAAATCTTTTTTTATCTTTTCATTTGGAGTATGGGAATAAATCAAGATAAACAATAATTACACAATAGTTACTATGAGAGTTGATTAAAATAATATAAAAAATAAAGATTCTATTGACTAATGTGTAAGTGTAATAATGTCATTAAATTTTATTAGGTGTACATAAACTAAATACATTAAGAATTAAAATGTAAAGTGTAATAATTTCCTTGAATTTTATTGGTTATACTAAAATAGAATGATTCTAAATGAGAAGAACATTTAAAAATTTTCAAACATTTTCAAACGTGAAATGTGAGAAAAACAAAAGAGAAAGGAGGGAGTATTTTTTTAAACAAAGCCAAAATCAAAAAGAATTTTTTGGTTTCACTTTGGGCAAGCTAGAAAATCCTCATAGATTAGGAAAAAAGAAAATTTTGTATTTTCTAAAGGTAATTAGAATCCAACAATGTAATATGGAGAAAAAAAGCTCACAACTACTATATTAATTATTACAAGAGTAATGGAATGTAAATAATTTTTTTTACTTTGAATAGTGTTAGGAAATTTCTACAGAAAATGAGGAATAAAAATGTATTCCTACTAGTCAGTGTTGAAAATTAAAACAGTGTAATAAAAATGAAATAATCAAAATCGTTTAATAACGACTAGACTAATTCATAAGTAGAATAACCCATAATAAAAACAATTGGTTCAAGTCTTAACTCTTCTTTGGAGACTTAAAAGGTTGGTTTAAGTAAGTTGACTTTGGACTAAATTTTGTTACGTTGACATTAAACCAACAAGGCAATAACTATGTGCAGGTTTTACTAATCGAAGGCCAATATTCAACCACGCTTGTTGCTTCTTGATCACGCAACATTTTTTAAGTTTAGAACTATTGTTAATCTTCATGATGACAAGTAAACCTATCAAAATAATTAATCAAGAGGGTTTTTGAATTGACTTTTTTGGTGGGATTATTTTCTATTTATATTGATTTTGAATTGGTCATTTTTAAAGTGGGTTATTTTCAAATTTAATTATATTTGGGTCCATTTAATGGGCTAAAGGTCTATTTTTTTTCTTAAATTTGTTATAAAAAGAATATATAACAATTTTTTTTTTTAATTTTTTTAATTTTTTCTTATATAAACCTATTAAAGATTTAACTTGGAAATATTGACTAAAAAACAATTAGAAACATTAGAAATTGTTAAAATTGGACTAAATAAAGAATACAAGTCTAAACGATTAGATTTGGATTAGGGTTGATTTCAACTATTTTTTCAGTATTTCCCAATCAGTTTATTTTTTGGGTTTTATAGTACAAGCCAAATTGTTTTAGTTGTGAGGCAAACGAATATAGATTATAACTCAACTAAATTTTGGGATTTAACTCATTAATTTTTGGTTGAGTCTCAAGTCAATTCTAGTGAACAATGAATATATTTTACAATTTTGTTTTTGACTATTTTTGGGTTCTAGGCGAAAAAAAAAAAAACCCTTGTATAAGTAAAGAGGTTCTTTTTTTCTCCAACTATGCATCATAAAATTTCTTTTTTTCCCATTACATTAATGTTAAATATATATACAAATCTAAGATCATTTAATGATAAGGTACATATAGACAAACTAAATTTTAATAATAAGGATTAACCTTATTTGGACCCCTTTATAAACTAGGTCCTAGGCGATTGCATCTCAAAACTATATTTAGGAATGATCCTGATATTTTATCCTATTCTTATTAAATGTTTTTTTTGTCTTTTGGCATATTTAAATTATTTAATTTCTTTATTTTATAACATTATTTACACAAATATAATTTAATTATTAATTTCCTTATTTTTCTATTAGTCCTCCCATATGGTCTTATGTGGTACCTCTAGCAAACGAGAGATACATCTAATTAAAATAGAAGGTGGTAGTTTGTCCATCTTGGCCGTCTTAGCTGCCTTTCTTTTTTTGCTAAATTGTGTTGCTTTGTCTTATTTACCTTTTGAAATAAATGATGAAAATTCAAATAAAAATCTACTAAATAACTCTATTCGCTTTTTTTAGAGAGTCATCTTATTTCTATTAAACCTTCAATGTAATGAAACTATTTATTACAGAATATTGCATTATAATGTATGTGTCACTCCAAAATTGTCCATACGTATTTGGAGGGGAGAAATCAATAAAAGTGGATAAATTATTGTTTTATGGAGTGTATGAATGAGATGAAAAATTAAGTTAACGGTCCGTTTGGTGGTTGGTAATAAACGGTGGTAATAAGAATGAAAAATTAGTGTAATTTTGGATGAAAAATCTCTTGGCTACCTTGATGGTCATGCTTTTCCAACTTTAATAATCTGATTTTTTTTATAAAATTCATTCCAATGCATTACCATTAGGAGATGTAGTATTAGGTGGTAATAGAAATTTGTAAACAAAAAACTTGTTTGTGATCAAAGTTTCGTTGCCATGGAAAAGATATGAAACTTTTGATGAAGTTTTACGCTATAAATCATTTTCATTACCATCATTTACCTATCAAACAGGCCATAAATATATAATTAAAAATTAAGAAAAAGGCCATTAGGTTCTTTCTTAAGTGATAATGAACACCCTCAACTGTTTTGCAGTCTCCACATACCCTTCTGTATTCTGCCATTTGCAGTATTCACAATTAAGTGTAAAACGATCTTTTTCTTATCATTAATAATGGTAAAATTATGTATATTTAATTTCCTTAAATTTTTATGGGTGGGACTCATTAAATGACGTTAGGGTAATAAAATATTGTTGTTGTAGTTGGGTCTGCCTTTGTTCACTTGGTGTTTCCATGGCCAAATCGTTAATTGAGGATGCTTATGCTGAATGATCGAGTAAAGACCTAAGCAATGAAAGCTTGCAAAAGTTTACTTTGATTATATATACATAAATCCCAAAAGTTTACATATATTCATCAGTGTCCACTAGACTCATTTGCTCGTAGAGTACAAACATTGCTTGTTCGAGCAAATTTAATCGAACTAATTTTTTCCATTTGGATATTTTTCATATGCCAATAATTAAATTCTCATTAGATTTATGTACATAAATCCCAAAATCCCCCACAACCAATAATTTTAAAAAAATTTAAAGCTGAGCATGTTTTATCCAAATAAGAGAATAGTAAGGTACACATAGCAATAGAGTATACTAGGCCCGTTTGGTAGTTATTGTTAGATGGTGAGTAATAAAAAGTTAGTATAATTTTGGTAGAAATATTTGTTAACAAGTTTATTGACCATTCTTGTACTCCCTCGACAATTTCATTTTCTTCACAAAATTCAATCCAATACATTATTTTTCAAAACATGGTATTAGGTGGTACTAGAAAATTTTTATTATCAAAGTTTCATTACAATGAAAATGACATGATACATATTATGAAAAGTAACACTATAAATCATTCTTATTACCACCGTTTAGATTAACAATAACCATTACATATTATTCTTATAACATCGTTTAGTAGAGAAACCATGGCTTGGATGCTTGAAAATCCAGCTGCCTTTGCTAGATTTTGAAATTCTGTGACAGTCCTCTCCTTTCCATCAACATTCATATTTGTGAGATAAAGATCAAACTGATAAGCACTCTGACTTCTACTATTAGTATTATTATGAAGGATGTCTGGTATCACAAGTTCCACAATTATCAGTTTTCCACCATCTTCTAAGGCTTCATTGACGGATCCAGGAAAAAAAGTGATATCAATAATTTACAAAATAACAAAATTATGTAAAACGCGAATAATTGGTCATTCATGTGGAAAACAATAACACTAAACAACTCATTTAGCAAATATTTACATATACCACTTGATTTTATTTTGGATTTAAATGATGTCAATTGACCTCAGTGATCTCATAGTCTATAGAATTCAACATCATAGAATGTTGAGCATTTTTTAGCATCAGGTATGAGTAGGACATACATTAGATTCACATTTCTATCCCCTAAAAGCTCTTGTATAAGGAAGCATGATAGAGTTATAATATACTAGGATATAAATCCGTGCAATGCACGAATTTTTAAATACATTAATATTACAATAAAATTTTGGATTAATAAAAAATATTAAATTTTAGACTATTTTAGACTATTTATAATAGTGTAATTGGAATACATTTTTAAAACTGAATAATTGTATTATCGAAAAATCAGACAATGTTTTAAGTTGATTGATTTTTATTGCAATATATTTGGTAGTTGAGATAGTCTGATTGCATACAGACTGATTACAATTGGCTACTTTTTTGCATTAATTTATTTGTTGCCAAATTACTATTCGATTCAATATTTTTTTTTCCTAAAATTCAAAATTGTAATTATTGTAGTCGAACAATGTAAATGATTGATTTAATGATCTATTAAATAAATTTTATGTCATTTCAGTTTTAAAGAACAATTGCTGGAAAAAAGGTAATCATGTACTTTAAGTAATTTCCTAAATTACAGTATAATTGGAATAAATGTAATTTGTTATGCTGTATAATTTTCTACATAGTATATCATACATTATACTTTTTTAAATAGTACATCATATAAATTACATTGTAATTCCGATAATTTATCAGACAATATATAATTTTTTACACAGTACATCATATATTTTCTAGTATAATTTTTTAAACAATACATTTATATATAGTAGTGTAATTGGAATAATTATAATTTATGGCATCCATCAATGTATAAATTTTTGCATAATTGCAAATTTATAAATATGGTAAATCCAAAAAGAAATGTCAATTAATCAAATTCCATTAATACCGTCTAATGAAAAAAAGACAAATGTCATATTCATAATCAAATTGCTTTATGCTGTTATACAATAAAATTATAGATTATATGATTCTAACATGAACTTTAAATATAATTACCTTAAACTTTTAGAGGGTGTTTAATATGGGTTTTTAAGGGTTTGGTAATGGAATGGATTAACCCAATCCCTTACAATTTGTTTGGTATAAAAATTAGAAACCCAATCCGTTTCTTACAAGTAACCCATTCCCCTCAAATGTTTCAGCTCATTATGGAGAGGTAACACTTTGTTTCAGCCCATTTTGTGTCTTCGAATATCTAATTCCAGACCATAAAACCTTCAATTTTCCCTTTCCTCTTCCTAAACTCTCAATTTTAAATCCCTAATTTCATTTTTTTTTTCATTTCTATGTCTTCCATGGCAGAGTATTAAAGAGCAATTAGTATAACTTCTCCTTCTTCAGTCTTCACAGCTCATGTAAGTGTTTGATTAACTTGAATTTTTGTTCAATTTAATTGAAAATGCTGTATTTAATCGATAAAGGCAATTTCTCTTTCACTTGGATTTGTTGTTCCTTCCGACTTCAATCATGTTATGATTAGCTAGGAAGTGGCTTGACCTTCTCCCCCTCCCTCTTTTATCTCGTTTAATAGATGATGCTATTAAGAGAATTTAATCGGTTTGAGGATGAAGATATGGATTTCTCACTGTTTGATTAGAGTGTTATGGTCATCATGTTATGATTTGGTCTCATTTTTGGCTTGTTAATTGAGTAGGATTTTGTGTAGAACATGAGATAATACCAGACATATAAAGAAGTTATTGTGTTGGAAGTTGAAACTGGTGAATGCCATTCTTTTCAAAATAGTACTGCGATGTCTAAAATTTTGATGAGAATTCTTGTTTTTTGTTTTCCTTTTTGAGATTTATGGTTAAAATTTATATGTCATGCTTTCAATCAAATTTTTCGTGTTGAGTTTAATGGATATACATTACCAAGATTGTTGTCTATTCATGGGTATACACTCAAAAGCACAGTAACCAAGAGTATGAGTTGATTGAATAACACACAGAATATAGCATGGAATACAACTAACTGGAAATTGTTGGCATTGTTAATAACAATGAAGATTATTAAATTAAGATTAGTAGGAATCATACTACTACTTATTCTACTTTTTAAATTGTCTTTTTTACTCTCAGATTTTGATGATTATTACTACTATCTCTATATGTTTGTATGTCTTAAATGTCATTGTAGTTATGATGATGCCTACACAATCCATACGAAGAAAAAGAAGCTTTAAACAACTCCAATTGATAATCTTAAATGTTATTGTAGTTATGATGATGTACTGGGTTTAGTACATGACGAGTGTTTCTACGATTAGGGGTTTTCGCTTGATAGAATGTAAAAAAGATAGAAAAAGATTGCGCTTAATAATCATGTATCGTCTAATTAGAGAGAGTGACATACATTGCAAAAGTGAACTTCGTGTTAATAGGCGAACTTTTAGTATCATTTGTGAGATGCTTAAGGAGATTGGAGGCCTCACTCGGACAAAAAATATGTCTCTTGAAGAGATAGTTGCCATGTTTTTGTACACTTTAACTCACCATAAAAAAATAGATCAATTGCTCACTTTTTCATAAGAAGTGGAGAAACTGTTAGTCGTCAATTCAACTTGTGTTTAAGGGCTATACTTAAGTTGCATGATCATTTGCTTTACAAGCCCACACCAATATTAGAGAATGTGAAGATGAAAGGTGGAAACCCTTCAAGGTACTATCGTCTTAAAATCTAAGTTTTACCAACAATTATGTTATTTGTGTTTGAAGAAGTAATTTTTTTCTTTGATTTTATAGAATTGTTTAGGAGCCTTGGATGGTACCTACATTAATGTAAATGCACATTCCCAAGAACGTGGAAAATACCGGACAAGAAAAGGTACCATTGCTATGAATGTGTTGGGTGTTTGTGCACCCAACATGCAATTTATCTATATTCTTTCGGGTTGGGAAGGCTCTACACATGATGTTCATGTCCTTCGCAATGCTCTTTCTAGGCCACATGGCTTTAGAGTTCTCAGAGGTAATCTATATCTTTAAAAGAAAAATTATATAGTTAATAAAACTCACTTTAATCGTCCAAGTTTAACAATTTTAAAGGTTATTATTATTTGGTTGATGGGGGGTATACAAATTGTGAGGGTTTTCTTGCTCCATATAGAGGGCAACGATATCATCTTAAGGAAAGGACATATAAACAACCGCAAACTGCTGAAGAGTATTACAATATGAAACATGCTCGAGCAAGAAATGTAATTGAGAGGTGTTTTGGGCTACTTAAAGGAAGATGGAGTATACTTAGAAGCCCCTCATTTTTCCCTATTCGAACTCAAGGTCGCATTGTGATGGCTTGTTGTTTACTTCACAATTTAATTAGGAAAGTAATGCCCACAGATGATATAGAGGAAGAGGATTTGAGTGATAATGATTCGGATGACGATTTTGATGATGAAGTTGAGTACATTACTACAATTGCAACTTCTGATCAATGGACTACTTATAGAAATACGTTAGCTCAAGATTTATTTAATGCTTGGAGGGCAAGAGTTAGACAAGGTTGGTACTATGTGATTGTTTGATTTTTAAACATGTTAGATAAACAAAATGCAAATTACTTTGATGATACTATTAGTTGGTTATCCATGTCCTATTTTGTTTGATTTTTTGCATATGAATTAGGTACTAAAGTACCAAACTTTTATTCACTTGATAGAATTTTTACCTTTTAAATTATGATTTTCTCCCCATAACTAACTGTAACAATTGAAAATGACAATTTGTAATATATTTTGCAGGTATTTAAGATGGAGGTGAATACTATTAGCCAAGAGGAAAGTAGTAGAGGGAGGGGCAAGAATAAGCGCTTTTGGACGTGTCAAAAAGATTCGATGCTAATAAAATATTTACACCAATTGTCTATTGATTCTGAGTGGAAAGGTGATGGTGGTTTTAAAAATGGTTACATGAGTAGGTTGGAAGAGTTAATTAACAGTGAGCTTCTTAGTTGTGGTTTGAAGGCTTTTCCGCACATCGAATCGAGAATCAAACATTGGTCAGAGAAGTATAGCGCACTAGTTGAGATGCTATCTACTTCAGGTTTTGGGTGGGATGCCGATAAGTAGATGTTGCAAGTAGAGAGAGCGGTGTTTGATGAATGGGCAAAGGTAAAGTTTTCTAGGCTTTTTTGTTGTCTACTTCGGCTTTTTTGCTATCTACACCAATTGTCGATTGATGTTGCTTTGGTTCTTGGTTTGAATTGGCCTTGTTGGATTTATGGTGTCTCATCCAATTAAGATAATGTAGGAAGTATATGATAAATTTTCTACATCCTGTGTGCAAGAACAATCCTAAGCTCAGTTAATAGAGTGAAAGACAATAGTTGTTTTAATAATCTTCTCATCCAATTAAGATAATGTTGGAAGTATTTGATAACTTGTTGTGTAATCTCATTATTTATAAACCTGTGTAATCTCATTATTTTTATGGAATAGGTTCATAAGAAAGCTAAAGGATTGTATAGAGTACCTTTTCCTTACTATGACATTCTTGAGGAGATTTATGTTAAAGATAAGGCCACGGGTGATTAGAGCGAGTCTTTTGTGGGAGCAATCAGCAGTATAGATATTGAAGTTGCAAAAAAGCCAATTTTCGTAGATAGTGATAAGGAAGATGATGCGGATTCAAGAAGTCAGTCAACTACTCATTCTATACAATCCAAGAAGCATTCGATCAAACAAGAGAACGATAACTCATCATCTTCAAAAAAACCCAAGCTCAAGGAATTAAAGGGAAAGAAAACTCTTCAAAGTGATGTTGATAAATTGGTTTCTTCTCTCCATGATGCTACAAGTATTTTCGGATAAATTTTTGAAAATACTAATGCTAATCTTGGCACGATGGCTAGTGCGTGGGCCAAAGCCGAGGAGAGAGAGCAAAAGATGGATGAAAAAGTGAATAAAGTTTTGGAAGAGGTAATGAAATTAGATGGCGTCTCACCCTTTGAAGCTTTAAAAGTAGCTACAATTCTCATTGCCGAAGAACACAAGCTCCGAATCTTTTATCAAGTCAATTAATAGCCGAGTTTTACAAAGAACCGACCCCTATGGACCCTTTTTGCGATATGAGCCACACTTATTTCTATCCCCAATCTTGCATATGTTCCACAACCGTTATTGTGGCCCATAGATATGAATGAGGACCCAAAACGTATGAGCGAAATTTCTAAGTTATGGGCCAAAGTATTTTCCAATACCCTTTTCCCTTCAGCCCATCTTGTATGAGACCGTCTCACGGTGAGACGATCTCAAAACAAAAAGCCTATAATATAAGTTAAAAATTTTATTATTAGATTATTTAACCCAAGTATAATACACGTTTTATGGTGAGACCGTGTCATATAGAAATTTGTGTTTTCCCTTAAGCAGCAGTTTTGTTGGCCAAAATCGGAATATTTTTGTTTAAAGCTATATTTTTTTAGATAAATAAAATAATTTTTATTAGTGCATTTAATATTACATATTAACTTTGAAATGTCAAAATATTCATAAATTTTTAAATGAGACGGATTTATGGTGTGAGATCATTTCTATTAGGCTAACTTATTTAAATTTAGGCATCAAAACGATCACTTATAATTTTTAAGTGATTAATTACAAAACTGACCTAATTATGTGAGCCTATCTCTTAGTGAAACAGTCTCATACAAAACGAGCTCCAAAATATATATATGATGAACTCGATGAATAAAGATGGGTTCATAGGTGACTTAACTATTGAAAAATACAATTGTAGGCATAAATATGAAAAAGAAAAATAGTAAATTACCACGTCCACCATGAACTTGTCGTGTATCATATTAAACATGGGTGCTAAAGAACCTTGGTCATCTCTACTAGGAAGAAAGTAACGTGAAACAGGACCTAAACTGAATAACCTTTCAACTTCACCATTTTTTTTTGGTATTATTCTCATCTTGTCCTGCTTCATGGCAACACACAATGAAATACGAGCTAAGCAGGCGAAGGATCTGATCCGTCATATCAGATATTCGGAATAATTGATTGTTGTTGTTGGGTACTAGCCGAGATGTAATCTCGGATGGTGAAAGGCGGACATCAGGTCCCCCTTTCTCCGTAATCTCGAGTAGTCCGAGATCTATGGCAGCTTTTAATGTCATAGGTAGCGTGATTGCCCTTGTTAGTTGCATAGCTTGTCTTTGAACGGCTTCTTCTTCATCCATGGATGTTTTGGGATTGATTTCTGATCGGGTATTTTGCATAATTTTTACCTGAATATGATGATTGTTTTTTTTGTTATTAATTTTGAAGTGTAGAGTTAAAGTTATGTGTTATATGCATTTATAGAACAAGCAATTTGTTCATACTAGTCAAATTGTTACATAAGTGATTACGGAATTAAGGATTCAACAACTTTAAAATATGAATCTAGTCAATATAATAACAACTTTTATTTTATTATAGGAGTGGGCCGAGTGAAGTGAAAAGTTAGATGAGAATTATAGTAGTAATTAATTTGAAAAAGTAATACTTACTATATCAGTCAAATTTAATTTGATTTGATTTTCTGTCTTATAATATGAATACTAGTTAATGATAGTTTTTTTTTTTTTTTTTTATGTTTTTAATAAGGTAGGCTGAAAGAGGAGATAAGCTAGATGAGATTCCATAACTTTACTAGTTAATAAATAACTTTTTTTTTATTATTTTAAAAGGAGTTAAATTTAAAACAAAATAGATGTATGATAAAAGATTGAAACCTATATTTTGACTAAGGTCAAACAGGATGTAATTGTGTAGTAGTCAAATTTGACACAAGGAGGATTAGACTGCTGCAATAATAATCCCATCCACATAGTAAACCCAAATACTTTAATTTTAGCATAAGTATAATTTTTGAGCAATTTAAGGTAGAAAATGAGAAGGTAAATTTTAAGAGATAAATGAAATTATAAAATACATTAAATATGCAAAATGAGAATTAAAGAAATAATGTGAGACATGCTCAAATAAAAAGATATTGCAAAATCATAAAGACAAACTAAAAAAATAAACAAAACCATGAAAAATTGGAATGATAATCAACCCAAAACCCAATATTATCCTAATACAAAGGATAATGTCTGTGTAACACTTGATTAAAGCATTGAGACGATCCAACCTCAATAAATTAACATGAAAAAATCATATGTGATTGATATATGAATTTCTTATCATTTATGAAAAATGATTTTCAAATGAGCAAATTTTGTCATTTCTTTTCCAAATGAACTAACTTTGAATATTGTTGACTATAGCTGATAATAAGGATATTAATAAAATTTTATTATTTCAAGGTAAGAATAGTAAGGATTAATGGAGTATATTAATGAGGTATTTTATAAAGAACATAGAAATGTTGTAGGTGACACAATAATCACTTCCTTAGTTTAAAATAGAAAATTTATGCAAAGGATTTAGATGTGGAGGGAGAATAAAGAAATGTTGTAGGGGACACAATATAATCACTCTCTTAGACGAAGATAGATGAAAATGTTGTAGGACAGATGGTATACCTATTGAGGTATGGAGACGCCTAGGAGCGATTGGAGTGAGTTAGGTAACTGATCTATTCAACAAGATTTTTAAGACAAATAAAATGCCCAATAACTAGAGAAGAAGTACTCTAGTGTCTATTTATAAGAACAAAGAGAATGTCCAAGTTTGCTCTAACTATTGAGGAATAAAACTCATGACTCATGCTATGAAGTTGTGGAAAAGAATGATAGAGATATATATATATAAGGAGATGCATCTCTGAATTAGAGAACAAAATTAAATTTATGCTAGAAAAATCTACAATGCAAATAATTTATCTCATGAGAAGAACGACAAAGTACTATAGGGCTAGAAAACGAGACTTACACATGATTTATTGACTTGAAAAAAGCATTCGACAAGTTATCAAGAGATAAACTTTCATAGGTAATGACAAAGAAGGGCATTCCAAAGAAATACATTAGTATAGTGCTAGATATGTATCAAGAAACAGAGACAAATGTTAGGACATGTGGATAGGCAACCTAGGATTATCCAATCACAATTAGCCTTCATCAAGGATCGGTCTAATCCCCTTTCTTTTCGCAATGGTCATAGGTGAGATAATGCATTTGATACAAGGAGATGTGTCTTGTGCATGTTGATTGTTGATGACGTCGTATTAGTAGATCAGACTAGGGAGATGTAAATTCTAAGTTAAAAGGATGGAGACATGAGTTGAAGTCATGAGGTTTCAAGAGTATATAGCTAGAGTGTAATTTTAGTGCAAGCACAATAATGAGAGACACTATAAAATAAGAAGATAAATAACTCTCTTCAAGTGGATGCTTCAAATAACTTTGATCCATATTTCAGAGTATTTGTTACATCCAACAACATGTGACCCATAAAATTAAGTGTAGGCGGAAAAAATAGAGAGTGACTACTGGAATATTATATGGTTGAGGTGTGCTATTAAAGTTGAAGGGCAAGTGTTATCGAACGACCATAAGACCCGTGCTACTATATTGACCAAAATATTGAGCTTTTAAAAAGGATCATAGTAGAAAGACGGGAGTAACAGAAATACGAATGCTTCAATGGATGAGTCAGCATACTTTGAGGGTTAGAAATTCATACAAAGGTATAAGAAAATCTTTATGAGTTGCAAATATTGAGGATAATTTCACATAGTTTGGGCATGTGCATAGACGGGAGTATTATCTCACCGGTAAGGAAAATAGAAAGTTGAAGCTTAGGAGACTAAAAAGAGAGCGAGGAAGACCAAAGATGACTAGGAAAATTATAGTGGAAAAAGATGTGAAAGATATAGACTTAAAATTGAGATGGCTAGAAAATCAGTATGAACAGATAAAAAATCCATGTAGATTGAAAATGATGCTATATTAGAGTTCAAACAATGTGTTTTAAACTCTAAAATTACCAAGATCGAGAGTATGAAGTTTTGTGATGAACAAATTACACTTTCAATGTTAGTAAGACTACTACCTTTTTTCAACGGGTTTTTTGCCTATTAACCCATGGTTCATTAAAAAACCAAATTTTACTAAACATCTTCCAATAACACTGACTTATCCAACTAGCTTAAAAACTAATAAAAACAACTAAAACTTTTAATTGGTCAAACAAATCAACTAAAAAAACCAAAAATCATTTACCAACCACCCCATTACATACAAGTATATACTCCATGAACTATTGTTTTAACATGATTGTTTACAAATCATTACATTAACATCAACTAGAACTAGAACTAGAACTAGAAACAACAACTTCAGCCTCAGTTCCATTCAACAAATTCTTTACTTTAAACCTCTTATTCCTTATCTCCCCATTCATCCCATCTATCGGCACCAATTTTCTTCTAGTGTGAAACTTGTTAATGCTGCAAACCATTGTTACCCAGAATGCAATACGTAAAGGAGTCCATTTATACTCCCCCTCTCAATCTATTACATACTCCATTCCATGCTATTTATACTCTCTCTTTCAATCCATTACTCCCATTTATACTCCATCTTCACCTTATTATTCTCTTAATTCCTCTCATTTTCCATTTTACAACTTGCTTTTCTATTTAATCTTCACTATTTTATCTTTCTAAAACCTCAAACAAAAGCAAAGAAAATGAGTTGCAAAATGATTGCTCGGTACTTCAAATTCAATGAATCGATATTCTTTAATCTCAACCTTCTTTCTTGTTGAGAAAAGTGGCGATATAATACACACACTTTCTCCCTTTGTGTTGTTAGATGAGCAAAAGTAACCAATCCAATCAAACAAACAATAATAATCCCACAATCAAGCGCAATAAAGTAAAATGCGGAAAGTAAAGCACACACGATATTTACGTGGAAAACCCAATGCGGGAAAAAACCACGGGACCGTAAGTGGTACCACACTCTTCCACTAATCACCAATAAAATTAATGGGTACAACCAAAATCCTCTCTAAACAATACTAGAGGTAATACAAACACCAAACAACCCTAAAACATCACTTAAAAGTGGTAAAATAACAATTAGGGTAAAATTAGGGCAAAATACAAATTACCCACTTACAATGCACAAAACGACAATCCAACCGTTGAATATGTAGGTTGGGTAGACAGAAACACCGTGTCAAAATTTGACGAAAAACTGAGCACGAATGGCCTTCAATCGGATCGCCGAAAAGTCACGTGTCAGCACCTTTTTCTTCTCCTCAGTTTCTGATTTTTATGCGTGAATGTGTTTTTAATTGCAATCCACTAATAAAAACTGCTGCCCTATTTTCCTTATATATAGCTTTGCCCTTTTTTTTTCTTTTAATTAATAAATAATATTATAATTATTAGCCCATTATTATTAAGCCCATAATTAAAATATTAATTGGGCCTTCCTCCAAGTGGGAGGGAATAACCCAACATTTCTTAGTCGTATGTCCTTCACCTTCAACGTCCCAGATTCTCATTAACATGTTATTTATTTTTTTTCCTCTCCCTATATATTATTCAAATTTCAAATAAAATAAATTTTGTATAAGATTAACTGAATTGAGTTTTTGTAGTATAAATTATTTTATTAATGATTAATTTTGTCTTTTAATTTTTAATTGTTGCTATGTTATTTTTTATGTTTAAATTAAGTATTTTATTTATAAAAAATTAATTGAATATTTTTTTATTATTAAATAATAATAACAAATATTTAATTTTTTATTATACAAAATCTATTTTGGCGACAAAGAAGATGTTTTGTCATCAACTTTGTGACAAAAAAATCGACAAGAATGCATTTTGACGACAATAATGTTGGCTACAAGGTTTTTTGTCGCCATTTTTATTGTTAAACAGATTTGGCGACAAGAATGGTGACAAAAAACCTATTGTCGCCATTTCTTTTAATTTTGTCGTGCCTCTAGGCCAATACAATTTGGGGTGAGAAAAGGAAATGAGAAACGGGGAAAGCCACTTAAAGTGACGCAAGAATGAGAAGTATGATTAATTTAATTTATTAATATTTACAGGAGCTATAAGAAAAATAAAACACAACCAATCCAATTTGAGCTAGGTGAGCCGAATTCAAAACGAAAAGTTTACATAATAATTTGTGAACAACCGAAAAAAGTAAACTTTTTCCAAAGAAAATTCCTAAAATAGTCTTTAGAAAATTTTACTTCCCAAAATAAGTGTTTTTTTGTCCGAGCCTATGACCAATGTTTCTTCGATGTTACCAACAATGACATTTTGATTTTTTATAAACCCTGACCTTAGGCTCAGACACGAAGACGCTTATTTTGGAAATTAAAATTTCCTAAAGCTTATTTTGGGAATTTTTTAATAAAAAGTTTATTTTTAAAATTTTTTATAATTTATATAATTGAGTTATTTAGCCCTTAAATGAGGCGCGTATCATGATGAGACCATATCGCATAATAATTTTTGATCAAATTTTTGATACGGAAATCAAAATCAACTCGACCGAAAATGTAACAGGAGCGGCAATCTCGATACATAATTAACATATAATAATAATGTTTAATACAAAAATATTGCGGAAGTCTTAAAATGCCGAACTGTTAAAAACTTTAAATCATAAAAACTGAAACTGTTTAAAACAAAAGTAAAATATTACATCTAATAAGAAATATTATTTGCTCAAAATGAAAAAAATACATCATCATCAAGTCATCAATAAAGATATAAAAAGAAGCTAAGTTCTCGATAAATAGTAATTGTTGCTGCCTGGATCGGAACCTAAACTAAATCCTGCAAAATGCTGCCATCCATGATACGGATGACAACCGATTGAATCGGTTAGCGCTTAACGCTGAGCATAACTTCCTATTCAGCTCAAAATACGGAAATCATCGCTACATTTACAAAATAATAATTTAAGTACGAACTTATAATTAATTGACACCACCATATACTTTTACCATATTCTTTTTCTGTTCCATACTTTTAAGTCACTAACATACCATTCTCGATCCTGACAGAAGTACGTTACTGCCACTTATACAATTCGGTAATCTTAACACTTAAGTAAGTTCATTTGGTTAGTACTCATAACCATACCATGCATCCTAGCATCAACAGTAATCAAGTTTATCACTGATCAACAAGCTCATCAATATGACACCTGATATATGTAAGGGTTTGGTTAGGTGAGGACCGTGTCCTAAACCCTAACTATGGTGAGAGTCGTCACCCCTCCAATACAATTTATGCTCGAGCTCTACAGGATAGGTAGCTAACCCCCTGTCTTACACCGCATTTTATGTGCCGGTCAACACGGGCGCCGGGATTTTACATGTCGATCCATGGTTCGACATTACTTTACTATCAGGGTCATTCAATCAATATTGATTCACACGAGTAAATCACATTTTTATTACTACAACTTGACTTTGACTTTGACTTTGATCAACTTAGGTGATAACCTCTTTAATTTAATAAAATTCTTAGTCATAACGTAAAATTAATCTTTATGTCTTTATACATTCATTATTAAATTTTTACACATTAAAATTTATTTATAACTTTATTTTTAATAGTTCGCTAAATTTACGCTAATAACTTAATATTCTATTAATAGTCTCCAAATTAATATTTTCCACAAGTAGCTACTAAAATCTATTTCTCTTTAAATAGTTCCCAAAATCAACATTTCCTTCTTTACAATCAATAAAACTTTATTCTATTGAAAAAAAAAATCAAATATTCTAATTAAAATTCAAGTTAAAAATGCATCCTTTGGATAAGTTTTCAAAATTCAAAAAATTCACCAAAAATCAATATTTCAAATTTAGAAAAAAAGTAAACTTATTAGATTTGCAAATAATCAACATTCTAGTTATAAAACAAATAAAACTCATAATTTCACAAAAATTAATATTTCTAGTTTTAAAACAAGTCAAACTTATAATTTTCACAAAGGTCAATATTTCTAACAAGTAAAACTTGTAATCCCACAAAATCAATATTTCACACATCATTTGAGCGTCAAGTATACTAAAAATATTTTTACATTATTTTACATAAATTTTGGTCAAATAGTTAGCAAATAAAATATTTTGTACTAAATAGTGATTAAAAGTTACTTTTATTATGAAATCTCAAATATTCAAGAAAAACACTTCAATATTTAATAATTTAAAAAAATTTCTCAAAAATATCTTTTTAAATTGTTATTTTATTATTATCACAAAAATAGTTGTAATAATTTAAAATAGTAAATCAAACTCCTGTTTTTTTATATGATAGTGGTCAAACGGCCTACGAGTATTTTGGGCCCTTTTCACATAAAAAGAACGACTTAATTTAATATATCATACTAAATCCTAGATTTAAATAATTAACATAACTACTTAAAAAAATAAAAACTTTACGCCATAACTTAGAAATTTACTATAACCTTAAGGATAAACTTAAATCTCAAAATAAAGTATAATAACAATATTAACCATACTTAATAAAAAAATAAGTTCATAACATAACTTACTACCTTATAAACTAACTTGAAGGCTAATATAAACATATTAATAAAGTTCTAACATAAAAATTCTTAAATATAATAGCATTCCTAATGTAACACATAGCTCATAAACAAACTAGCACTAGTTTATAACATGAGTCATACTTAATATCACATGAATGTAATTTTGCACCAAACTTTCTAAACTTGTTTAAAGATTATTAAATTAACATACTAAAAATACTTTTAGCATACACATACGTAATATAATCTTGATCATAATTTCATTAAACTAACTTCCTAATAAAACATATCAATATATTTCATATTTTCCATATTATAAAGTAAATTAATGTAAAATTTCACAAAAAGAATAGGGTAAGAAGTTATATCATACTAACACCAAGGATTAGTACTAAGTACTAATTAGGAAAATAATAAGAAATAAGACCCTCCAAGATAGATAATAATGCTCCAAAGATAATTAATCCCAACTCCCAAAATAATGATGATCTTCTAAGCTTCCAAAATAAATAAATCTGAACTCCAAAAATAATGATACATTAAGTACCCAAAGTAATAACCCAATAATGCTCCATAATGATGATGATCTAAGCTAAATAAAGAGTGTTCTAAGCTCCATGTTCTTGAATTTCTTCAACTAATAATAAAAGTATTTATGTAGTAAGATTTTAATGAAGTGAAAATATAAGAAATAATGTTAGAAAGATTGATGATGGTGATTTAAGTGATCTCATGGCTAGGGGGTATTTATAATGGGTTTGGGAACTTTGTAGTTCATTAGATTCTATGAAAAAGACTGTTAGGAGTATAGAAAAAGGTTAACTTAGTGTAAGTGATTTAGAGTGTGTAAGTGAATGTGTAAGAGTTGGAGTGTGTAAGTAAATGTGTAAGAATTTGAAGTGTAGAAGAAAGTTAGCTTATGTAAGGAAATGGTGATAGCTTGTGTAAGTGATGAACATCATGGGTTACTAAAAAAAGGATTTTGGTTCATCAAATTTTTGTTCTAGTATGTACAAGTGAATATACTTTAAAATAATGGGTAAATTTGATTAGAAAATATGTGGTTTACTTAAAAAATTTTGCTTAAACTATACTTAATGTTAAAAATGAAAATACGACTCATTTTTATGTATAAAATAATTAAATCAAAATTATAAGGTTTAAATAATAAGTAATAATGTTAGTTTAAGGAAGAAAGTTAAAACGTAACGTTTTACAAAACCGTGAATATAATAATAAAATTTTACTTTTCGTACTATAAAATAATAAAATAATATTTTAGTGCTTATAAAAATATTTTAAACAAAATACAAATTTAAAGTTTAATATTTGAAAGAAATTACAAACTCGGAAAAGATTTAGGAATTAAAGATGGTTTGAAATGGATAACCAAAGGATTAGAGATTTGAATTGAAAATTCGGAATAATTAATCGTAAGATTAAGATTAAGAATTTTGAGTCCGTTACAGAAAATTGACCCCAAGTCCGAAAATTTGAAATTAATAAGCAAAAAATTAAAAAAAATTAAAATTATAGTAAAGTTTTGACTATTTTCCAAGATAAGCAGTTTTTCCCAGACCTGAGGTTTAGAATGTTCGCACTTAGTAACAGCGAACAAAGGCAGAGAGTTTCATTAAAGGCAAAGAGTCTGTTTGCTGTTAGTAACAGCGAACAAAGCTAAAGCTTGGTCAAACAGGGTCAACCTCTGTTCGCTGTTAGTAACAGCAAACAAAGCTTTGACATTGTTTGACCAGGTATACTTTGTTCGCTGTTACTAACAGCGAATAGGTCCTTGACTTTTTTTTTTTTTATTTTTGTTGGTTGTTTTTGTTCAAAATAGCCATTGTAGCTTTGAAATATAGCCGTTGTAGCCTTGAAATACAGCCGTTGAGTGAAGATTTATAAATACATCACCCTTGTTAATTCTATTTTATCCATCCTATTGCTTTTGAAGTTAAGTTGAGGTATGTTCTTGTAAATTATGTTTATTTTGATAAGTTCATTTATAATATTTATATTAGGGATGCAAACGGGGCGGGGCGGGGCGGGTATTGGCGTTACCATCCCCATCCCCATCTGGTAAATCAATCCCCATCCCCATCCCCACGGCGGGTATAATTTTTTTCCCCGTCCCCGCCCCGATGGGTTTGTACCTAATACCATCCCCATCCCCATCCCCATCTGGGTATCCATCCCCGTCTAATACCCATTTTACCCGTCCCACCACCCGTCAAATCCCCGCTTAATACCTATCTGTGTCACATATTTTTTTTCAAATCCCCATCTAATCATCACTTAATATCGCCTACCTCTACACAATTCGTAATGAATATAAACAAATTTTATTGAGAAAAAAGGATAAAAAATAGAAAAAACATGATTATAAACCTTACTCTAAAAAACATGATCTTAGACCTTAAAAGAAATATAAAAACGGGGTTTTTAAAGTTTTTAAAAAAATTTGAAAATAATTCAAGGTTTTCAGAAATTTGAAAAACAATTTAGGGTATTCCAATTCTCAAAATTTGTACATTTAGTGAGGCGGGGCGGGGCGGGGATGGGGCGGGTATCACCTAAAACCCATCCCCATCCCCATCCCCGCGGTGGGTATGAATTTTATACCCGTACCCGCCCCATGACCCATCAAACCGGGACCCACCCCCGCCCCGATGGGGCGGGGATGGGGCGGGTCTCCTATTAGACCCGCCCCGCCTGCATCCCTAATTTATATTAAGTTATTTATTAATTTCAAATTAATGTTTTTATTTAAATTTAGTTATATATGTCAAAGCATCATTCAATGGAAGAGTACTGTCATTGTGGTCATGAAGTTGAATACGGTCGCAATTGGAGCAATTTTAAACCTGGACGTCAATATGTTGCCTGTCCACTATTCGAAGATGAAGGTCTGAGAGGCACCTACTTTAGGTGGGTTAATCCAGAGGGCACCAAATGGCAAAAAGACATCATTATTAAGCTCGACAAAGAGAATGAGGAGCTTAGAACCGAGATACATAACTTGAGAAAGTGAAGAAACCGAGAGGATATTGAAAAAGTTTAATAAGCGTTCTTAAGTTGTAATGATTATATTTCATGAATGAACGATGTATTTGTAATCATTATTAATGAAACTATATTGAATTATCAGCATCGTCTATTTGTAATGAAGTCATCAACACAAGTCATAACAAGTCCGAGCATGGATGACTGTTCACCAAAAGTCCGAGCATGGATGAAACTATGTACTAATAAGGCTTATCAACTTCGATTCATATTCAAAATATGATAAAAACGATAAACATATATACATACATTACAAACTATGTATAAATGTCAAAATATCGAAATCTTACAAATGTTTAATATACACAAATGTTCAATGTATTACAAAATATACACTAATCCTCATCTTCCTCCTGCACCCTCTCCAACTGTGATGGCCTCTTATGCCTCCTATGATAGTAGGAGGCGTTCATGTGTCGCTCGGAGAGTGGAGGTGATTGGTATTGCGATGGTCCAATCGGCAAACAAGACAACACCAAAAACGTGCAATAGTCACACGAAATGATGCCAATTCTACATGAATACATACAAAATCAACTTCATCACCAAGTGCATTCACGAATATACATAATTAATTAACTACATTTATATAACTATTTAAACTAAATCAATTAATTACATATAATTAATATACAAAACAAAATCAACATGCATAATTAACTCCCTACATTTACATAAACTAAATCAATATAATCAACAAGTAACTAAGTACATTATTGTTAATTCAAATAAGTTGTGATGAAATAACCTAGTAAATAATCCACCAAGTACATTCAATACAATATCCACATCAAAGAACTAAAGTTATTCAACCATGATAAAAAAATGAACAAATAACTAAAAAATAACTAATACATTACCTTAATCAACTTAAATTGAACTAAATTGAAACAAATATTGAAGATTACATAAAAACCTAATTTTCTTATAAAATAAAAAAAAAACAAAGAAATTTATACCGCAGACAACTCCAAATATATGCTTGACCACTTTACTAGTGTTGGATAGAGAGAGGAAGGGATTAATCGAAGGTTTGAAGGTGTTTAAATGGAGGAAAAAGAAAGAGGATTAGTCGACTGGGTTTTAGGCTTTAATTAATTTGGAAGAAAATGAGAAAGGAAGGAGGTTCTGTTTAATTTAACTCGACACAGTTCGTGTTACCAACAACGAAAAAAGACTTAAGTTTAAAAATAGTCAAAGTATTTGTTCGCTATTAATAACAGCGAATAGACTTTTGATTATTTTTAACCTCAAGTCTTTATTCACTGTTAACGGCGAACATATCCGAACTATTTTTTTTTATTTCCAAACTTTACCATTATTCAATTTTTTTTTTTTTCTTATTTGTTTCAAAATTTCCCCAAATCCCCAATTGAACGGATCCAAAATTCATCCTCCTTACCGTTTAGTCAGTTTAATTGGGAATCTGATTGTGCAGTTCCAATGGCAAATTCCAATGTCGATGCCACTCCAGTTGCAGCCAAACCCACAATCACTCATGTCATATTCGATATGGATGGTCTTCTATTGGGTAACAATTATTTCTCTATCTCCTCCCCTAATTTTCAGATTTTGATTGGTATACGAATAAGACTATATCCTGGATAATTAAGTGAAATCAAGAAAGGAAAAACTTTTAAGTAAAGTTTAATGTCTTGGTTTGTATCTTCTTGATATGTAAGCTAGCCTAAAATGATGCCATTGTATATTTGTATTCAAGACAAAAGTGGGTACTTCAGGCTTTAATTGAATTTTTATTTTGATTTGTGCTAGGAATTACTGTTGGAAATTGGAAATGTATTGGATCATAGTATGTGCAAGTGTAGATGAATATGTACATTATTAATTATTGAAGTATTTGCCTCAAAATCACTTAGAAAATATTGTATATTCATGTTCAGCAAATCTAGACCGTCTCACTGTGAGGCGAGCTCATACAAGCAGCCTATTAGTAAAAAGACATAGAAAAAGAAATAAAATTTGAATGCACACTTGCACAAGAAGTAGTGTTTTTTAAGAGTTTGGGCTGACCCAGATTGAGGCCGTCTCACGGTGAGACAGTCTCAATAAAGACTTAGTGTTTCATGTTTAGGGCATAGAAATCAATTGAATTGAGCTTGATTGGAAATGTGATAGTCACTTGAAATTTGGATGTGAACACATTGCCACATTGGAGCTTTAGCCTTAAGCTCATTTCTAGAAGATTGGTGTATATTGATAAAGATTGGTACTGCTCTTAACTAGAGGAATTAATATATGAAATGACTATTGTTGAGTGTACACCCCAAGTATTGGATTATGCCATTTCTCTTGAAATTATATACTCTTCAGATTTGTAGTTGTTGACTTAAGAGAGGGAATCTTTCACTGAAAACAGTTATTTTCTTGACTATAGGCGACTTTTAGTTCATTGTTAAAGGAACTATGATCATTAAGACTAGATATCATGTTGTATTATTGTATGGAAATTGCTAAATGCATCTTTTATTTCATTCCATCGGAGTATCACACTCCAGAAAATTGTTGCAATCATGCTACCACTGTTTCCGACACTATCTTTGAAAATATGGGTGTTTGTCATAGTTGTTAGTCTTAATAGAATAAAATTCTATTTGTTCCATCATATATGGGATATGAATCATTTATGCGCTTGTAAAGTGATATCTTCTGCTTGATTTTTGGGTTCTGCTATCCGTCTTAACCTATTACATATCTAAATTGAGTTCTTTTTAGTTGGTTCCTCTTTCATCCTAAACTGTAATGTTTAAATTGGCAAAGGTTACTGAAGAAAGTGGGTGTACTGGAAAGTGGAAACATGGATGATCTACAAATAAATTCATGTCTTTTACCACCCTCTTTTGGTTAATAGAATTACTAGTTAGATAATTTTTCTGTTCGTTATGTCCCCATTCTGTTATATCTCTAGAACCTCACATTTGAATCAAAGCAATGATCTTGTCCGTTTTTGTTATCTACGCATATAAAAACAGAAACATATGTTATTTAACAGTTGCTTGTAAGGATCCTATTTTCCTCTAGCAAAGAGCATGCAACGCCCCCCTATGATTACTCAAATAGTTGTACATACTTCAGCAAAAGATGATATTTGCTTTATTAACACTCAACTTAAACAACAATGTTTTAAGAGCAGTTGGTTTGTAATTTGTATGTCTTGGCTGCATGCCTTCACAACCTCTTCAATCAATTAATCTAGGACTCCTCTCAATCTCCTAGAAAAGGACTAAATTGCAATGTCGTAATGTAGCTTGGCTCACGAACAACCTTGTTTAATAAAAAAATCCATTTACCCGTTCAACTGTGTTTATACAACCATACTCATCTAGTTATACTAGTTTAATTAAACAACGTTGGAAGAGAATACTCCCGTAAAGTAATTAATTCTACCTTGAACACAAGTACTCCATTATTAAATCCTAAAACTAGTTTGCAGACTTGTTTCATCAAAATTGCTATTTGCTATTTGTATTAGGTGTTGGTCGTTGCTCCAACTGCTTACTCATTGCAACAATTTGATTCAGCTCACAGTTTATACATCCAATTGGCGCATACCTGGTGACTAGTTGTTGTTCACTATGGTTTACTTTCTGTTGGTTGCTGCAGTGCTCGAGCCAACCTTCCAGCATGGGGGCGAGTCGACTTCTGCTTGCCAACCATATGTTGCCACCACTCGCTGTCAGAATTGCCAAATTTGCTCCCACCCTTTCTTCCACTTCTCCTTCCTGAGCCACGCTTTTGTGTGCTTCATTAACTTGGGCAATGTACTTCCCTTACAATCGACACATAAAAACTTTCTTTTCTTGGAAAGCCAACTAATTTTTATTTGGTAAACTCCTTTTTCATGTTCCAATAATCCTTTTTTTCTTACTGCCATTTACCTGTTCATTAGCAGCAACAATAAGGAAATCATTGCAGAATGGTTGATTCCCCTCTTTCCTTTCTTCAGTTTTGTAATGGGCGTATCATTGACATTTTAAATCTTTCAATTCTCATGGAAAAATGGGATGGTTGAGGTTGACATAAGCAACTAAGATAGAGGTCTTTACGAACAAAACCTGACTATTTCAACCTAAAAGTTCATAATACATTGTTATATTTTATATTGATGGATGACAGGACCACATGGTGGTACCATTAGATTTCATGTAAAGTTCTGTAATGAATAGGAAGATTTGAATAGTGATACTATGAAATGCCTTACGCCAAAGACAAGAGAATAATTGATTCCATCTCGACAACAGAATGTTGGTTCTGTAGCATAAGCTTTATCATTTCACCGCGTCTTGTATGAGACCGTCTCACCATGAGACAGGTCCATATAATATCCCATTTCTTCAATTGATTACTTTAAGATTATAAGTAATCGTTTTAAGGTTATAAATAATCACTCTAAGACTATAAAAAGTAATTATATTAAAATTATAAGTGATCATTTTAACGTTATAAGTGATCATTTTAAGACAAAAAATGTATATTGGGATAGAGTTGGTCTCACCGTGAGACCGTCTCATTTAAGAATTTGTGTTATCATTTCTGGTTGTTTGAACTATGTTAGCCCAGGATAATCTTATAATCTAGCAAAATCAATATGACAGAGGCTCATACTGCGTTTTTCTTGGATTAATAGTCACTTGCTTCCTTGTTTGATTCTTATATATAATGCATTTGTAATAGCTATTGGCATTTTCCACCCTTCTCTTGAGGCCTTCATCGGTCATTAAAATCTGTTCCTTCCCTAGAGAAGCTTTATATAATGCTATGTGTGGAATTTTTTATCTGCTCTGGTGTTGTTGTTAATGTCTTGTATTGCTACAGATACTGAGAAGTTTTATACTGAAGTTCAAGAAAAAATACTCGCTAGATACAATATTACCTTTGATTGGTCTCTTAAAGCAAGAATGATGGGGAAAAAAGCAATAGAAGCTGCTAGGGTCTTTGTGGAAGAGACTGGAATAAGCAACTCTCTTTCAGCCGAAGACTTCCTTGTAGAAAGGGAGACGATGCTGCAGAGCATGTTTCCTACAAGTGAGCTTATGCCAGGTATGTCTCCCTAAATCACAGTATGCTATATCTTTATTGTATTTTCTTCTGATATTCTAATATTAATCATCCTCTCGAGTCCTCTCAAAGTGTCTTTATCCTTGCCAGGTTAGGCTTATCATACCGTGAGCAAAAGTTCTTCTTTGAATCGTATTCAGACTTCAATCAGAAGCTTTTTACAATTGCTTAAGAATTCCAATCCTCTCAGAATTTGTAAAACTAAGGAACCTGATTCATCTCCATCTAAAAAAGCCAAATAGTTTACAGAAAATCAAGTACGTTAAAGAAACAGTTACCATAGCATGGGGTCATCGTCCTTGAGGGACATTAAGTAACTACCTACAAAAGGCAGAAATTGTGTAACAGAGTGGGGCTCTAACACTACTAGATCAGGAATCATTTGGTTGTATGTCTTCAAGTATCAAAAAAACACGTTGTCTGCATACACAACTCTAGGACTTTCTATGTGGGACAGTATTAAGCTTATTGTTCTGTACCGTAGACTCAGGGCTAGGGAAGTCTGATAAATCGTTTACATGCTATTTTCCCCAGTTATGACTTGGTGCTTTACATTTGTAAATGCTGATCAGTTCTAAATCTCAATACTATGCTTGGTGAAGAAATAGTAGATGCTGCATGATTCACATAAAAGGAAACATAATTCATTTCACCTTAGTTTTTGGTGATTTTCTCCGATCGCACACCAACCGTTGGATTTTCCCCCTCTATTTTGTGTCTCTACGCCAATTTTAAGACGAATTTTGTTCCGACTTAAATTAAATAGTAATTTTGACCCCCCCTTTTTGTGGTGAATCAAACAACACATTGAAATGAGTTATCCTACTGATCTTTCTCCTGTTTTTGTTTGATCTGTTTCCCTTCCTTTTTATCAATTGCAGAACCTGATAGATTGATTTCACTTCTTCGATCCAGGTGCCAGCAACTTGATCAAGCATTTGCATGCACATGGAGTACCAATCTGTGTAGCTACTGGGTAAACTTCTTTTAATTAATCTTTTCTTTGTTTTATCTTTTTGTGCTTTAACTATTGAAGGTGGAAAATTCATACATCTATTTATGATGTTGTCATGAACAAATGATTTATACATCTCTGTAAATGTAGATTGTAATGATTAAATAATGTATATAAAGTTGGGGTTACCAGTGTCTCCATTGGAGTATTCTGATAAATTAGAACTTAAACACTGGATAGGAATAAAAATCCAATGCTTTCCAAAATTGCTTGTCCTAATGTTTAAGAATTAGCTTCTCGGACTTGTCAACAGTGTCTTAATTATTATGTATGGCAAAACTGAGACTTGTTGGGACATGGCAAATGTCATGTTTAATGTCTAATTTATGCTGGATTGTGATGAACAAAAATCGTCATTGATGTTTAATGTTAGGTTTTAGGCATAAAGGTTTAGCAAGTATAGCGAACTTGTATGAATAACATAAAATGTAGTTGAATGTAAAGTATTTTGCGTATTGATTGTGACCTGATTGATTCAACACTTTGCTACTTCACCGTGATAAATAAAAAACTTCAGTTCAGTGATTTAATGTTCTTCGAGTATTTAATCTTTCTTATAATATGCTCCGAAATTCTGCATATTGTGATTCAACTTGCCAATTTAGAAACACAAATTGTTAAAATAGAAGTATTAGTTATACTCAGGTGATGTATATGGACGATTACTGTAAACTTATCCGAGCTCTGATATGAAATACAAGAAAAGGAAGTATAAAGGAAGAAAATAAAGTCGTAACTTATAGCATCAAATCCCGGCTATATTGATCAAAGAGCGGAATTCTAGCGAAGACGATAAAACTTCTGTTACATGATGTGTTGAACAATTCTGTACTGTAGTTCGCATAAACGACACTTTGAGCTGAAGACTCAAAGTCATGGAGAACTGTTTGCTTTGATGCACCATATTGTCCTTGGAGATGATCCTGAAGTCAAGCAGGGGAAGCCATCTCCTGATGGGTTTTTGGCAGCTGCCAGAAGATTTGAGGTGAATTCTCAATAAGCTCTTCCAGTGTCAAGATTCAATTTTTCAATTCAGCTAATAATTAACCCTTTATGAGTAGGGTGGACCGGTAGATCCAAAAAAATGTCTTGTATTTGAGGATGCACCATCAGGGATTCAAGCTGCTAAGAATGCTGGGATGTAAGTTCTTCTACCTTGAATTCATTAGCTTTCAAGTTGCTAAATAGCTATAGATAGCTGATTTGGTGTTACATAAGCGGCTTCTTTGGTAATCGGTACTATATGGTGGGAATGGTAATGGAAAGTTAGTGTAATTTTACTATGATTATCTCTTGACAAATTCATTGTTCATGCTTATTCTCCTTCAACAATCTCATTTTCTTCACGAAATTCATTTTAATGCATTACCTTTTGAAATATGGTATTAGGTGGTAATGAAAAATTGTGAACATATTTTTTTATGATCAAACTTTCATTCCCATGGAATATATTATGAAAATTTACACTACAAATCATTTTTATCATCACCAATTAGTACCGATAACCAGACGGGATGAAAATATAATTGAATTTGAATTCACTCTCTTTGCTGATATGATGCCTAGAATGAGTGCTTGCTAACATCTTAAGAGTTAAAAGTTTGTTGGTGGTAAATTGAATTTCTGGAAGTCCAAATTGTCTAGTATAATTTTGTGTATAGTCCTCCCGATCCTGATTTGCCTATGCCTGGCAGTGTCATGAATGTCTGAAATGGTGCCAAATTTTGGCAAAACAAGAATTAAGTTTTTGAAAAACTGAAGCTTGTTGTTACTCAGTGTCAAGGAACCAACTCAACCAAAAACTTAAGCTGATGGTTGAATCTTCAGGATATGTTATATACTCTAACACTCAGCTAGTACAAAAATGAGTTTCTTTTTGATGTGATAGGCTAGGCCTTGAAATCTCCGTATTAGGGATTGTTTAGCGATCTTTTGTCTGAAATCGGTGTTCAGGTCTGTGGTTATGGTTCCTGATCCAAGGCTAGACAGTTCTTTTCATGCGATTGCCGATCAAGTTCTAACATCCTTATTAGACTTTAATCCTGCTGAATGGGGCCTGCCGCCTTACAAAAAGGCAGCATGCTGAGCTCGACCAATGTGCTGCTCAATGAAGCTACACTCCCTTAAAAGCTCATCTCTTCAAAAGCCGTAGAAATGACATATGTTACTGATGCGCAATCAAGTTCTAAGACTAGATCAGTGTCTGGTTGGTGCCAATCAAAAGTGCTGATGCTCAGCTTTCCTTTAATTTGATTCAAAAAGTATTGTTAATTGTTATCTCCATATTATATAGGTTGAAATTTGGTGTAGTTACCCATTAGTTATCAGTTTTGTTGTCACACTGGGATGACTAAAATGGCTGCCTACATTTTTGTTGTATGTTAAGGGAGTTGTAATAAAGTTAAGAGTAACAATTTGAGTGAAGTTTATAATCCTTAGTTTGATTGATTTTGAGCCAAATATGGTTTAAGGTTTTTAAAGTATTTCAAACTGTACTTATAAAACTTCCACACTTTTCCAAAGTAGCAAATTCTCATTTTCCTTTAGAGGAGTGCAATGGGGAGTTTTTGAAAAACTAATTTCTAAACTAAGCGAAAGGAGAAGCCCTAATGGCTAGAGGTTGGGTTTCAAGGGAAGTCAAGGAAAAGGTCAAAGTCGCCGCCAAGAATAACAACTTCACACAAACTAACATCGATGTCCTTGGCCACAATTTTGACTAATCAGACCAGTCTTGACCAACTTTGACCATATGAGTCGTCCTTGGCAGCGATTCTGTCCCAGTTATTTTGAACTTTTTTGTTTTTTCTCTATAATTTCTTATGAATAATTCAATGCATTAATAATCAAATCTATATATCTAAAGATAACATGTGGATAAAATTATATGGATTTCGCACCGCACTTACTTCAATAAGAGCAGTGGGTAGGTGGTGGATGTAGGGTTTTACTCGCCCAATACACCCGCCCAACCCCATATCCACTGAAAATTTGAATAAAATAAGATGTTTTAACAACTTAATTCTAAAAATAAGCTTCGTGAAAACTTTATTCCCAAAATAAGCGTCCGTACATCTCAACCTAGGCTTAGTGTAATGTCGCTTACTAGACTTTAAAAAAATAAAATTTTTTTTTAAGTCGCGGTTAGTAACAGCGACTTAATGCGTTTCAAGTTTCCAGTTCTCGGTTACTTCCTCATTCCAACCTACGAGATTAAGAAGTTGACCAGTTAACCTTAAAATCGCTGTTAGTAACGATCCTTTCATACCATGTATACAATGTATTGCTTATTATCAATTTTCTATTCAATCCACTCTCAAGTATATTTATTTACAATTCTTAAAACGATCCTTTCATCACAGAGTCTAGTACCTACGTCTTCAAATTGATTTGATTTGAAGCTGATTTGGTTTAAAATATGAGGTTCAAATATTTCCTTTCTGTTTCGGTAATGAAACGAGGAAGTGCGAAAGACACTTAAAATACCTGGAGATTAGTGGAAGTGTGATCAAGAGAAGCAATTTGTGGGAGGAAGTGGCTTGAATTCCTGCAAAACAACTTGTTAGCCTTGTCCGGGGGGTGATCTCCCGGAAAACCCCTCCGACGCTCAAGTTAGAACGTGGATATCGGAAATAAATGAATGAACGATTATAGAATGAATGTAAGAAGAGATGTCGGGATTAAGATTGCTAGTGTTTGGGTAGGTTAATGAAGCAGGGTGAGAGCAATGATATTGCAAAGGCTATGTTTCAGATGATCTTTACTTCTTGATGGCTGCCCCTATTTATAATGATGGAAAGGAAGTTGCAGGAGAAGTGAACTATCATGGGAGTAGTGGGAGTAATGGGAAGAGTGGGCAGTTACTCATCTTGAAACAAGGAGAGCCATGCATTATGAGAGAGTGGAGAGTTATGGTTTTTCAGAGGTAACTGGCCCATGGGCCATTCAAGGAAGATGGGACTTCCAGAAAAAGCCCTTTGACCAAAAGTCAAGGTCAACGGAAAAGGTCAAAGGGTATTTCGGTAATATGATGCTATTTATTAAATAAATTAATTAAAAAGAAACAGTACCATGACATTTAGCCCCACGCATGAAGGAGGATGTGAGGAATAGCCCCAGCGATCAGAAACATCTTCCTTTATGCGGAAAAATACGTGTCCGTCGGACTCGGTTTGATGAAGAAAAATGACCGTAGAAAATACTCAAAAGCTCATAAGGAGTAACATGGCCACAATCTAGCAGATCCTCGGACGGATTAGGAAAATTTGGCTCGTAAGCTTCAAATCGATAGTTCACATGTCAAATTCCGAGTTGCGCTGAGAAAGATATGACTTTTCAAAGTGGTCGTACAGAAGCATATCGAATCCGAATTAGGCAAACAAACAAAGCCGCGGCTTGCAGCATGCCGCGGAATAGCCCCAGGCGTATTTATAAGGCAGCATCACAATCGTAGAGGAAAGGATGCAGATCTGCGACATTCCATACAACTTATTCTGCGACATCGCATATAACCTGTTCCATACTTGGAATATTTTTCTCAAATCTAGGCCCCCTGGGGGGTCCGACTTATCAACCTGACGGATGAGCTGCACACGTAAAGGACTCTTGTTCCCAGTATACAGTTTATAGAGCCGTGACATATACCATGTCGTGAGATAATTAAAGTCTGGATCCTGGCTTCACTCTATTGATGCCACGGAAACACCCAATACTTTGATTATTTTTTAGCAAGCTAGCACCCAAGGGGGGTCCGACTTATCCACCACACGATCAAATCAAACAATTTTATTGGTAAACTGAAGTTAGGAGAAACCAACAAAGGCGTGACTATTTCTTGAAGAACTTCAGAGTCCGCGTCTTCTACCACACGTACCTTATGAAAATTTCTTGCACCTGGGATATTTTGAAAGTGATAAGGACCACCTGAGGGTCCGACTTATGGACCATACGGACACTCTTGATATCGTCAAAGCAAGTCCCTTGCCCTTCCATGATCCGGAATGAGTACCGTATTCCGTGCCCTCGATCATACGGACATACATGAGATCTCCCATACTTAGAATTTTATCATCCTTGGAGTACAATTCTGGGTCCAACTCATCGACCTCTCGGAATAATATTAATATTAACCACAAAACATATCCCTAGCTTTCCTATGACGCGGAAGGGGCATTCAGGTCCGTGTCTTCGATCATACTGATATATGCAGATTATACCATACTTAGAATTTTTACACCATGACTGAGTGTTCCAAGGAGTCCGACTTATCAATCATACGGACTCTGAAATTTTTCACCTCATACATACGATGGTTTAGAACAAAAGTAGTGCGACGTGGCGTTCGCCGTATCCATAAGTCGGGCAGCTGAATGCATAACTTTTCATACTTGAAACATTTTTCGTTCTTGGAGGTGCAGTTTAAGGTCCGACTTGTCGACTTCCCGGACGTACTCAAATGTTGGAAGACTTAGAACAAATTTCCACTCTTCCTCTCCTTGGGGGTCCGACTTATCGACCCGACGGTTGCCCGAAAGTTGGTTAACTGGATACTTGGAGAAATCTGATGTTCCCCCCACATTGGGGATCCGACTTATCAATCTCCCGGCTATAGTTAAGAACTGACACTTCAAAGATTTTTAAATATTTCCTTTCTATTGAGGGTCTGACTTGTAGATCTTACGGAACGTGTTGGACACTTGGAAAAATTCCCAACGATTCCCCTCATGGGGAGTCCGACTTATCTTTTCTCCGGCTCTCGTTTGGGATCCTTCTTTCCATTTATTGTACTCAAGTCCCAAAGGCATTTATTGCTGTTATAAATAGGGTGGTTGGAACAGTTCCCTCTCACTTAATTCTCATTACTTCCTTCAAATTTTTACATCGCTGGAAAAAGAGTAGAGAGTGACGCTCTGACAATCTTCATCCTTCCTTCAAACTTCTGACAAATTCTTGAAGATCTTCAAGACATCTGACAGATCTTCATCAAGTTTCTAACAAATCTCCAACTTTTCTTCAAAGGTATTCAAACTTTTTCCCAGATCTTCGAATTTCTTCAAGTTAATCTTCAAACTGTTCTTAAATTTCTTCGATTTGTTCTTGAATTTCTTCAAATTATTCTTGAATGTTAGCCTAGGACATTGAATTCGTTTTATGAATTTAGTCTCTATTCTTTACAAGTTTCGCCTACTACTTTATGATTCTTGTTAACATGGATGTCGCGGCTACTCAAGAGACCATAGCTAACTCAGACATTAACTCTACTAACTTGTCGGAAACTCCTTTGATAGTACGTAGGCGTCTTAATAAAAAGGGGTTGTTAATGAATGATTCGGACGAAAGTAGTTCGGTGAGAATTATCCCCCATTATGAACCAATAAAAGCCGGGGATGAGTCGTCTGTATCCCCTATATACCCTCCGGAGATTATGAAAACTGCTCCTTGGGAAGTGAGCATTGTTTTCTTTCCCAATTACTTGCCGCGAATAAATCCTGACCTGGAAGGGTTATTGTATGTAGATATGGAAAACCTTGAAGGATCAGCCGAATCTTCTGGAAGGGAGAGCGCAGCGCCAGTTCCTCCTCCATTCTACATTCCAGACGGCGGGCCCCTAAACTACTTCATTGATTTACAGACCAAGAGAGATTTGGATAGTCAACGGGAAGCCATCTCCCGGAAATGGGGTTTGCCGGAGAACATTAATATTATTACACCAGGGAATTACGACACCGTTAGGTTTCCCCCCCCTCATTGTATAGCTGCTTACTTTCCTTCTTTCCAACTAGGACTTAGATTCCCTCTTCACCCATTTTTTAGGGAGGTGTTAGAGCTTTTAAACGTTTCGGTGCCCGAGCTATATCCTAACGCTTGGGGGTGTATGGTGGCCTTTTTGATTTTATGCAAAGTTTTGGCCGTGCCACCAACACTGACCGCCTTTAGATATATTTTTAGAGCCCGCCTATGTAATTCTCAATCATACGGCTGCGGCTGGATTACTTTCACGCATCGTCGCGGGCTGAAGATAGTCCAAGACCTCCCTGATAACCAAAAGGGGTATAGGACGAAATTTGCGTATTTGTATAATGCGGGAGGATGGAATATTAAGACCTCCTTCGACATCAAACCCAACCTTTCAGGTTTTAATAACGGAATCCCGCAGTGTTCTTTTAGTGACGCGGTGATCATTGAATATGCGAAGATGGACGTTCAATTAGGAAGGAAACTCATGAACGTCCAACTTAATTGGATACCCGGTCGTCCTGAGTTGGAGAATGAGAACCTCCTCTCAGCATTCGGCATCAGCTTGGCTGTCGATCGGAGTAAGAGTTGTCGGATTTCTTCCATCTCTTTTCTATGGCATGTTTAGCTGTTTCTAACTCATGGTTGTACAGGGATAGCCAAGGAAAATCTTCGAGCAAAGAGTCCAGATCTAATGAAGAAATTCAGTGTTTTGAGACTTGCTCAAGGGGCCATCCAACGGCCCGAGGATAAGCCTCTACCTCTTCCTCCGAAGGTATATCTTCACACATTTTTTTTTTTGTTCTAAAAGATTTCTGTTGATTCCTCCTAACCTTTTCTTTTTTAGGACTCGACGACCGTAGAGAAGGGTCTTGACGAGGTGCCCGGCGAGGAAGAGGCTCTCCGTCTCCTCGAGGAGAGGAGAAAAGTACATGTTCCCGATGACTCCCAAAGGGTAATCCCCTCTAAGAAGAGGGAATCAAAGAAAAAGAAAAGTGGGAAGGGGAGGAAGAGAAAAAGAGACTCTCCTTCCCACGGGGAGAGCGCAGCAAAGAAGGTCTCTCTCGAGACCATACATACCGCCGTACCTCTACAGGCGAGGTCGGCGGGAGGGGAGACGTCGACTCCCCCAGCCGAAGCCCCCATCTCCCCGAACGATAAAGAGACGGTCGGGGAGTCGTCTGCGGCCCCAGAGCCGCGGATAGAGGAGGTGTATCGTCGTAGGGAGGTCACACCTTTCCAACCCGATACCCTCTTCAATGAATTGGGGCACAAGGGTATGATTACCCGTTTCAACCGGGCGACGTCCCATCTTATCAGCCGGAAGGACGTCGATCATCTGGACTCCCTGCCTTCTGTCGACAGGGTTCGTCAACTCCAGGCCTCGGCGGCTGAGGTACCATGTCAGTTTTTCAGTTTGTTCGAATTAGATTGCCGGATGATCTATTTGACCTTGTTCTCCTTTGCAGACGTACTTAAGGCTATCGTTTGAATTGAACCTTAGCCGTCAGAGTGCCGCGGACAGAGAAACCCTGGCGGCCCTCACTTCTCACTGCCAAGAACAAGAGGAGGAGCTGAAGAGACTGAGGGCGGATCTTGAGGAGCCGCCTTCCTTAAAGGAGAAGCTGGCTAAGTGCGTCGAATTAAAAGAGCGCTTAGTCAGCATAGAAGAACGGCGAGAAAGGGCCAGAAAGCAGCTTGAGGGGACCGTGGCTAACTTGGACACGGCGTCAAATATGTCGGCCACCCTTGGCCATGAGATCGGGCACCTGACGGACGTTCATGCTAAGCTGGTGCGACAAAACCAGTTACTTCTGCGTCAGGTGTCCGATGAGTCGGATAAGTTCCAAACCTTGCTGTCCGCGGCCACAATATACAAGCTTTGCTTGGGTAGGAAGTCGCGGATGGTAAGGGATTGGTTGTCCTCGGATGAGCCGGAGGCATCAAGTTTCTTGGGGGCGCTAACCACGGAAATGGTGGGAGCCGGTACCATGATAAGCGGTGAAAGATTCCGCCTGGCTGCCGCGGAGTTAGGCGTCGACTTTGATTCCCTTCTTGAGAAGGCCAATGAGAAGGGGAACGAAGCTTTGGCTAACCTAGCTCCGATTTTGGATCGGGAGTCAGCGGTGCTGGTGGACCCCCATTGGGACGCGGAAGAGGCTAGGGAGTGGTCGGAGAGAGTGGACCCTGCTGCTGAAAAGGAGGCCTTACGTCTTGATTTGGACAAACTCTCTCTCTCTCCTCCCTCTGCCTCGGACGTCTCCGAGAACTTGGCGCTTTCTAAGCTGGAGAGTTTGTGCTTAGACTTATCCAATCTGCTGATCGACGAGGGCAAAAACCTCCAGGGCTTATCTAGGGACTTATCCGAGATCGGAGTGGAGCCGTTCGATGTTGAAGAATTCATAATCTTCACTCCGAGCCTTGGCGAGGGAGTTGCCGGGTCCCCCCCTCAAGATCCGGAGGGAGATGTAGACGCCTTCTTGGATGATCTCTGATCTTTGTAATATAAATTTTGTAATATTAACTTTTGTAACCTTAAAATATAATCAATTTGTATGTTGATCTCGATGCCGTATTTGTTTAATTATTTCAAACTTTCTTTCACTGGCCGGGGCTTCTCTCCCTCATTAGGCGGGAAACAGCCTTTAATTGATGTCACGGCTTGAACTTGTAGATTTGACAATTTCGACCTTGGAACCAATTTAAGGGTCCGATTCATCAACGTCGCGGCAGGTTGAACTTCAGGACCCTTATCAGAGGGTCCGACTTGTCGACGTTGCGTACAAGGAACATTTAGCTAGATATTTGGAATGATTTTTAACTCGGGACCCCAATCTGAGGGTCCGACTTGTCGATGTCCCTGTTGGGGAACATTTTGGCGAAAATCTTTGAATGTTTGTAGTTTGGGACCCCAATCTGGGGGTCCGACTTGTCGATGTCCCGGTCGGGAAACATCTTTGTGAAAAACTTGGAATATTTTTGAACTTAGGGACCCCAATCTGGGGGTCCGACTTATCGATGTCCCGGTTGGAAAACATCTTTGTGAATAAACTTAGAATGTTTTTGAATTCAGGGACCCCAAACTGGGGGTCCGACTTATCGATGCTATGAACAGAGGGTGAATGCTTGAAATGATTTTTGGTCTTGGAACCCTATTCTAAGGGTCCGACTTATAAGTATCACAAGTTTGTTAGTGACTTAGAATAATTTGATAATGGGACCCCTCTCAAGGGGTCCGACTTATGGATATCACTGATTTAATAAGATTTGCAATAGATTTTTACCAAATAACTGCGAACATAGGAGCCGGATAATCTGAAAATGAAACTTCTGTTATAAAGGATTGACAAGAATACAAATGACGATGACAAAAGTGATTTCAAATGACAACGCAACTATGTTGCGGAATGAAGGTATTCTCTGTTGAAGCTGCTTATACTGATACTAGCAACTGATTCCCCCTTGCAAATTTTATTTAAATGAAGAATTTCTTTAAGTGGTCTCCATTCCATGGACGGGGTAGTTTTCTCCCTTTCATGTCTTCTAGTTCGAACGTTCCTGGTCTGATGATGCGGGTGACTTTGAAAGGTTCATCCCAGTTGGCCCCTAACTTTCCTTTTTCAACAATCTTCCCAGTAGCTTCGACTTTTCGGAGGACGAGATCATTGACTTGGATACGTCTTGTTTTCACATGGCGGTTGAAGCTACGAATCATCTTCTGCTTTTGGGCCACCGATCTCAGTAGTGCATTTCCTCTGGTCTCTGGAAGTAGGTCTAAGTTTGCTCTTTTTCCTTCTTCGTTCTCGTCGTATGAGTAGTAGGTGACCCTTGTAGAGGGTACTCCTATTTCTACTGGAAGTACGGCTTCGGACCCGTACACTAAAGAGAACGGTGTGTGCCCCGTGGCCTCTTTTATGGTGGTTCGACTGGCCCATAAGATTCCGGGTAGTTCTTCATCCCAATTACCCTTCACACCTTCTATCTTCTTTTTGATACCGTTTAGTATCTCCTTGTTGGCGAACTCTACCTGACCGTTAGTTTGCGGCCTGGACACAGAACTAAATCTGATTTGGATGTGGAATTTGTCGCAATACTCAATGGTGTTCTTGCTGACAAATTGCCTTCCATTATCCGTGATGATCACCCTCGGTATGCCGTATCTTGTGATGATGTTCCGCCATAAAAACTGGCAGACTTGCTTGTCTGTGATCGAACTAAGAGCCTCTGCTTCTACGTACTTAGTGAAGTAATCAATAGCCACAATGATGAACTTGCGCTGCCCCTTTGCTGGTGGAAAAGGGCCAAGGAGATCCATACCCCACTTGTCGAATGGCAGGACGGCTTGCAAGACGGTCAAGTAATTAGAGGGTTTTCTCCCTTTCTTTGAGTGATACTGACATTCAGGACACCGTAGGATCAACTCTTCCGCGTCTTTCCGGAGTGAAGGCCAATAATAACCACTTCTAAGGACTTTGCTAATGACCGTTCGCACTCCCTGGTGTATTCTGCATCCGCCTTCGTGTATTTCTCGTAGGATATAATTTCCTTCTTCAGGAGCAACACATTTCAGGAGGGGATGTGTGTATGATTTTTTATAAAGCGTTCCTTCATGAAGTTCGAACCATTTGGCTTTCTTCTGGAGCATTTTGGCCTGATTCTCGTCCTGGGGGAGCGTTTGATCTTGCAAGTACTTAACGTATGGCCCCATCCATGTTTCAGATCTGTCGATGGTGTTGATCATGAGGTTGATGCTGGGGTTGGGGAGCACTTCCCAAATTATATCACGAGCCGCGGAAGTATCTGCGGAGCTGGCAAGTTTTGCTAGGGAATCGGCCTGGGCATTTTGGGATCGTGGAATGTGCTCAAACGTGAAGTTGTCAAACTTTGGAATAAAGTCCTTCACTTGCTGCAGATACATTTTCATGCTATCATCTTTAGCCTCGAATTCCCCGTTTACTTGCCCCACTATCAATTGGGAATCCGAGAATGCGGCCAATTCTTTAGCCCCTGCCTCGTAGCAGATTTTCAGCCCCATCAGTAATGCTTCATACTCGGCCTCATTGTTGGATGCCGCGAACTCAAATCTGACCGCCCTTTCCATGCGGACCCCGGCGGAAGACACAATGAGGAGCCCGGCCCCACTCGCCGATTGTGTTGAAGACCCGTCTACATACAATTTCCATTCTCGATTAAGTTCAGCAGGAGGGGGGGAAGTGCTTTCAGCAATAAAGTCAGCCAAGGCTTGTGCTTTAATTGCCGTTCGAGACTCGTACTCGATGCCGAAATCTGCTAGCTGGTTTGCCCAATCTGTGACGCGGCTCGACTTGTTTTTCCCCTCAAGGATCTTTTTCAAAGGTTGATCAGTCCGGACAATGATCGGGTTGGACTGAAAGTATGGCTTTAATTTCCTGCTGGCCATCACTATCGCAAATATGACCTTTTCCACTTCGCAATAGTTCCCTTCTGAGCCGCGGAATGCATGACTCACATAGTATATTGGAAGCTGCTTCTTTTCTCTTTCCGCCACAAGTACTCCGGATAACGAGTACTCGGAGACAGAGACATATAAGACTAGCTTTTCCCCATTGATGGGCGAAACTAGTTTTCGCAAGGCCGATAAGTGCTCCTTAAGCTGACGGAAAGACTCTTCTGCTTCCGCGGTCCATTCGAATTTCTGTTGCTTTATTGTTTTGAAGAAAGGTAAGCATTTGTCTGCCGATTTTGAAAGGAATCTTCCTAGTGCGGCTATGCACCCCGTAAGCTTTTGCACTTCTTTTACGGAGGTGGGGGATCTCATGTTTTGAATGGCCTGAATCTTATCCGGATTTGCCTCGATGCCCCGTTCGTCTACCAAGAAGCCGAGACATTTTCCTCCGGTGACCCCGAACACACACTTGTCCGGATTGAGCTTCATCTGGTGTTTACGGAGGGTATTGAACGTTTCACGCAAGTCCGCAGCGTGCTGAGTGGCGTGCTTGCTTTTTGTTATCATGTCATCCACGTATACCTCAAGATTCCGTCCAATCTGAGATTGGAAAACCTTGTTTACCATCCTTTGATAGGTGGCTCCTGCATTTTTTAACCCGAAGGGCATGACTTTGTAGCAGTAGACACCCATGCTAGTAATGAAGGCCGTGTGTATTTGGTCCTCCGGCGCCAATTGAATCTGGTGATATCCGGCATTGGCATCCATGAAACTTAATAGCGCATGGCCTGCTGTGGAGTCCACCAGGCGATCTATTTTGGGAAGTGGATAGTCGTCCTTGGGGCAGGCTCTATTCAAATCCGTGAAATCGACACACATCCTCCATTTGCCGTTTGGTTTCTTCACGAGGACGACATTGGATAGCCAATCGGAGTATTTGCATTCTCTAATGAATCCGGCTCTCAATAATTTTTCAACTTCCTCTTTGGCAGCCTCGGTCCGCTCTTTTCCTTGATGCCGCAGCTTCTGCTTTACTGGTTTGTGGCCTGGTCTTATGTCAAGTTTATGACACATGACGCTAGTAGGGATGCCAGGTATTTCTTCCGTGCTGAAGGCGAAGACGTCACGGAACTCAACAATGGTGGCCACGATTTCTTGTTTAATCGTACCAGGAAGATCTTTCCCTATCTTTAGTTGCTTTCCCTCGAACATGTCTACTGCCTCGTATCTTTCTATGGGGCGAGGCCTTTCGTGTGTGCTAGGGTTTTCCATATAAACGCTCATGACAGCGGGAGCGTCTTGATCTTCCCTTTCCCTTTTGGCGGGTGTCGCGGAGTGTCCGCGCTTCAGAGTGTTTATAAGGCATTGGCGTGCCGTTATCTGATCTCCCTTGAGGATGCCAACTTTCCCATCGTCCCGTTCGAATTGTAACAAGAGTTGATGAGGGAAGATTGCAGCTTTGATCTTGTTAATGAGGGGAAGTCCCATGATGGCGTTGTAAGGGAAAGCGAGATCCACTACCGTGAAACGTATGGGCAGGGTCCTGCTTTCACTTCTTTCTCCCACGCGCACGGGGAGAATGATCGTTCCTAGCGGAATGACCTGACTTCCCCCAAACCCGATCAGCGGCTTATCGAGGGGCTGCAAGTGCTTTTCCTCGAACTTCATTTTTCTCAAGCACTCCATTGTAATGAGATCAGCCGTGCTTCCGGTATCCACGAGTACCCTTTTGACTTTCATCTGTCCGATTTTGAGGGTGACCACCAGAGGGTCAGTATGGGGCTGTTGCAGCGTTTGAGAGGTCGTGGCATCAAACTTCATGACCGGCCCGCCGATTACGGTCGTTGTTGGTCTTTTCAGCAGAGTATGAACACTGTCTTTTGCAGCGCGGACGGTAGGATATTCCTCGGTGTATCCTCCAAAAATCATGTTGATGGTCCCTTGCGTATGGGAACCTTCGCGCCTTGCCTCTTCCCTCTTGGGGGATCCGCGTCTTTGATTCCACTGCCTTCTGTTTGCTCCTTCTTCCGTGTCATAGTCCCTCTTGTTGAGGAACCTGGAAAGCTTTCCTTCATCGGCCAGCTGATACAAGATACGCTTGAGTTCGCGACATTGGGCGAGGGTGTGGTCGTGCTCTTTGTGGTAGTCACACCACAAATTGTAATTGCGCCTGTTGGAAGGAGTGGTAGTGGGAGGTGGAGTTGGCAACTTGTCGCGAACGGCAAAGAAAATATCCCTTCTGTTTCGATTAAACATCGGGTCGTTTCCTCCGTCTAACAAATTGCGTGTTCTGGATTCCCCTGCCGCGGTATAAATGTGATGGGAACGCGGGGGTCCCATATCTGAAGGGGGCGCGGGACGACGCGGCGTGTGATTTCTTTCCCTCCTCGGCTGGTGCTCTTCTCTGTTCCTCGAGGATTGGTGGGGGGTTGCGGCGTCTTTCTTGTCAGACTTCCGCCTCTTGGGGTCGTGTGCCTGACATACCTCGGAGGCCGTGACATAACTTTGACATTGCTTCATGGCCTCCGCATATGTCTTGACCTGGCTTTCCACCAACTGGAACTTGAGCCTTTGAGCCTTCATTCCATTGATAAGGGCGTTTAAGGCGACTGATTCCTCTAAATCTGTCACCTCTAGCACCGCCTCATGGAATTTCTTCAGATAGGAGGATATGGATTCTCCTTCCAATTGAGTGACACTTAGTAGGTGGAAATTTGATTTCTCCTGCCTTCTTGAGGCTATAAAGTGGCCTAGAAATTTGCCTTCTAGCTGGGAAAAATTGTGGATACTTCCTTGGGGAAGGGAGGTGTACCACGTCAAGGCTGCTCCCGTAAGAGTAGTTGGGAAGAATTTACACCACAAGGAAGGATTGGTAGTGTGCAGCACCATCAGGTTCTTGTACGCCATCAAGTGTTCTTCAGGGCATGACGTTCCGTCAAACGCCGCCATATTTGGGATTTTTATTTTCCCCGGGTTGGGAATGTTAAGTATTTCAGGAGCCATTGGAGAGATTATGGGCGTAGGATCTCCAGGGAGGATTTTGACCTCATCTTCGTTCCGCGGCATGGTTACAGGACTCGCTGGATGGTTGGATCCTACCAGCTGCGCCCTCTTCCTCTCTTCCCTCCGTCGATCCACCAGTGACTGGATGCTTTCGGATGCCTTATGCTTTTTGCTTTCTAAATAAGTACGGGCATCTTGAGAGGCGGTTTTAGACTCTCTGTCTCTAGGATCACTTCTGCCGAGGCTTGTGTGAGTCCTTGGTCTCTCCCGTCGCCTCTTGTTTCTCTTGCTGGAACGTGACATCTCCGAGTTCCCATCTTGAGATTCGTGGGATTTGGGTGTCTCGTTAGGGGGCTCGATCCGTTCCCGTAGATTTTTTATTTGATCTGCCATATCATCCAATACTTGTTGTGGAGCAGGATTATTGTTATTCATGACAGCGCGGAGCTGTTCGGAAAACGCAGCAGTGAGGTTTCGTGCTAGCATGTCCAGATCACGGCGGGTCACGGCCTGATTGTTGGCCTGACCTGCAGAAGTGTCTGTATCTGTGCTATGCACGGTTGCGGTTTGTGTTGGATTTCTTTTGGGAGCCATGACTTATTGTAACACTCCCCACAGACGGCGCCAAACTGTTTCGGTAATGAAACGAGGAAGTGCGAAAGACACTTAAAATACCTGGAGATTAGTGGAAGTGTGATCAAGAGAAGCAATTTGTGGGAGGAAGTGGCTTGAATTCCTGCAAAACAACTTGTTAGCTTTGTCCGGGGGGTGATCTCCCGGAAAACCCCTCCGACGCTCAAGTTAGAACGTGGATATCGGAAATAAATGAATGAACGATTATAGAATGAATGTAAGAAGAGATGTCGGGATTAAGATTGCTAGTGTTTGGGTAGGTTAATGAAGCAGGGTGAGAGCAATGATATTGCAAAGGCTATGTTTCAGATGATCTTTACTTCTTGATGGCTGCCCCTATTTATAATGATGGAAAGGAAGTTGCAGGAGAAGTGAACTATCATGGGAGTAGTGGGAGTAATGGGAAGAGTGGGCAGTTACTCATCTTGAAACAAGGAGAGCCATGCATTATGAGAGAGTGGGGAGTTATGGTTTTTCAGAGGTAACTGGCCCATGGGCCATTCAAGGAAGATGGGACTTCCAGAAAAAGCCCTTTGACCAAAAGTCAAGGTCAACGGAAAAGGTCAAAGGGTATTTCGGTAATATGATGCTATTTATTAAATAAATTAATTAAAAAGAAACAGTACCATGACACTTTCTAAAACAACAAAAATTAGTGAGCATAGACATCAATTTACCCAGTTTATACAAGAATAATTCCCCTATATATAATATAATATAATATAATTATGTATCTCCATACAATAAAACTTTACTGCGTCTCAAAAATATTGCTAAATTACATTTCCTGACTAAAGATATGAAATCAACTTATTATGTTTACAAGGTATACGGAATCCCCACCCAGAAACAAAGAAAGGGAAAAACAAAAAAAGATGATCATCTTATAAAGATAATAAAAAGAATTACATAACTAATTAAGCTAACAACCCATCCATTTTCGAATTTTCGAAGATGGTAACGTAATTTGCCTTCATTCTTCGTCTTGGGTAATATTTATGTGTTCCAGCCATAGCTTGTCAATGTTAATTGTATCGATTACCAAACGTCGCGCAAGTATCTACCAGTGGTCTGCAAATTCTTCACCATGCTTTCTGCTTTTGTGCTATCCATACCACCCTATAGTATAAGCCAACAAATTATATAACAATTTTAGTACGATTTAAAAGTAAATATTTTTGCCAATACTATTTTTCGGTTTTTCCTACATGTAAAATTGAATTTCGTCGAAGTAGAGTAAATTAAAGAAGGGTTGGATTTACATAGGCTTAAACTTGTAATAATTAAGAGAGTTTTCGATTAACATCTGATTGCAAATATTATAACTACTCCACTCATGATATAAGCTATGTTACTTTACTGGACTCAGGTACGTGTTTGAGTGTTAAGCTCGGCTATTTGGAAAAGATCCATGAGTTTAGTTAAAATTCGAGTGTTGAAGTGTCACACCAATTTCAGAGTGCAAGGATCTATACATGATGTAAAATGTCCACACCTAGGGCGTGTTTGCTACAAGTCTTTGAGGTAAGTAAGGAATTCACTATACTCTTTTCAGTATGAAAATATGCATTAAGATGAATCAAATAAGATCTCGCTTAACTATGTTTTACATTAAATATAGAGAATATATGACAAATGAGATCAATTAATAAGCAGTAGTTGCTGCAGTGATTGTGGCAACTATTAGAGACCGGAGGTAGTACATGATAGCAAAAGATTCTAATGACAATTTTACCCCCTAAACGCTTGGTCTAATCAAAGAATATGATGTCAAAAGGCTGAAAAATCCAAAATCAAAGTCATTCAGGGAATCATTCAAGACCATAGATAAATGCAAAGACAACATAAAGGGGGACAACAAAGAAAACTTGAGTTGTTTAAGTATTCAGCATGTGTACATACCTGCTCTTGTAAAATTGAGTGAAGGGCTCGGTGTACATCTCGTGCCATGCCTTTGGCATCACCACAAACGTAGATATACCCTCCTTGAGATATCACGTTCCAAACATCTGAAGCCTATATTCGGGAAGAAAATGATCAAGGAAAACAAAAAATTAACATCGTCGTCATCATCATCATCATACCCAGTGTATCCCACTCATAGAAACTATGATCAGGGTTTGGGGAAGGAAGGAAGGCGGCAACCCATTTCCACAAAGGAGGATGCGGCCAAAGGGTCCCTCAGCTCGAGAAAAATCTTCAGAAAGAGTAAAAATTAACATCGTCATCACGAGAACTACATGAATAGTTGAACTTATACCCTTTCCATCATTTTGTGTTGAACATATTCTTTAGTAGGGCCCTCTCGGGAGAAAGCAACTACTAGCTCTGAAATTACGCCAGTTTCTACGAAGTTTTGGAGCTCTTCTTCATAGATATAATCCTACACAAGACAGGTTTCTTCAATCAATAAAACTGAAAGAAGATTGCAACATTTATCACGAGAAGTGGAAACCTCGAGCATATCTCACCATTTGACGATTTCGGCAGCCAAAAAATAATGTCGCATGTCCTAGATCCACTCCGTCTTGTTTCAAAGCCGACCTTTCCTGGAATTTAGAACCACAGATGATATATATTTATTGCAATTTCAAGATAAAGAATGCTTGTGAAAGCGAAAAATTATGTTTGGCTAACAAACCTGTAAGAATCCCCTGAAAGGAGCTAATCCAGTTCCAGGACCAATCATTATAATTGGGATATACGAGTCTGCTGGGAGTTTAAAGTTGGACTGTCTCACGTAAATAGGTGCCCAACTACAATTATGAGTCTCCTCTTCAGGCAAGGAATTCTGAAAATACAAAATACAGTCGAAAGGAACATTTAGAGGCCGATCCATACCAATAAACTAAGTGTTGGGAAAATAACATGTACATGTGATCTCACATCGAAAAATTAGAGAGGTTGTCAAACATATAAGTTTGATGGGTTATTCCTCCTATTATCAATTGGTTTTAGGATTGAACCTCATCGGGTTTGTGTACAGTCAACTCTCCTTTTATGCGGATATTGTTGTGGACAAGCCCAATAACAAATTTATCACTAACAACGTATATAATTTGCCATTGTAGTCGAAGCTTCATGCTATCATTCAAGTACTTTAAAACATCGTAAATGGAGATCGCCTAGTCCACTTAGCTATTGTCTATCACAAACGAAGTATTACTAACTTCTCGAGGTTTATACTTTTATGCAAGCAATCTAGGAGTATTTTCATCATCTTGCCCTTGAGTTATGACCTTCACTACAGCCAACAAGGCTATAATGATCGACTCACAAGCCGAATTTCATAATGAAACCAAGGCGAAAGACTTGTTGTCGACTTCAACTAATGACCGGAAAATGGAACACAAAGGAAAAGAAAAGACAAAGATATGTGCTAGTATATAAGTACCTTCATCCAAGTTGAACACACTCCTTTGTGAATCCTTCCTGTAGGCATCTTATCGAGAACTAATGCACATGTAACATGAATTCTAGATGGGGCAACTCTGTATACACACGTACCATCAGACATGTAATGGTTAGTACAGCCAAATCTAATGACTTCAATAGTGGTGAAACATGGGTGAAACTTTAATGGGGAAAGGTTGAACCATAAATTTGGGTTTAAATTACGAGGGACAAAGATTGAACTCTTGACCTCTTAATTATGTCAACGTTGATTTTGCCTCTAAGATAATCATTTTTATATGATTTTTAAAGATGTCATTATAAACATATTATATTGTGGAAAACAGGGGGCTACTACACACAAAAGAGAACACATGGCTCATTAAATCATGCGCAACTTTTATTTTTGCGAAGTTGCTGATGATGATTGCTACCAAGAATCAATAAAAAACTTCGTTATCAATAACAAGGGTAACGTTACGTATATCCAACCTCCCCTAAACCCATGGGAGCCACTTAATGTATTGGGGTAATAGAATGTTGTTGACAAGATTGCGCCCGTGAAACAAATCAATCTGGATAAAATCATAATAAGTTACCACAACACTCGTTTAATCAAGGTCAATCAAAAACCGCTTTGTTAATGCAAGGGCTAAGTTGCATACATCCAACCCCAAAACCCCGCCTAGGAGGTTGACGTTGGGGCAATAAATTTTTGTTGTATTCGTACTATGAAACATAAAAGCCTCAAGTATTTGCAATGAAATTTGTTGGAGGATAATTCAACTATTACCATATTGCCATAATCATAATAAGCAAAAACTGTTGCTACCACTTCATGTATTTTGAAAAATTGCAGTTATTTCAGTCAAAAAGAAAGCTTCTAATGAGGATAAATGAATATTCATTGATGGTGATATTAAGCCTTTTGTGGCATTTAGAAAAGTTCTGAATCATATATAGAAAATGTATTCTACTTCAAATTAATATTACTGAGACCAAACATGTAGCTACGTGAAGACACTAATGAGTATAAATCTGGAAACTATTTCAATTTTCATTTGCACCCATTGTGTAAAAACAAGGCCACATCGCATTACGCCGGCCGCGTTGTAAAAGTTCATAAAAACAACGAACTGATATTTCCCGCGTTGTAAGTGTTTTGGGCCGTATCAAGGCATATCTTTTGGGTTGAACAGATATGTAGGCGTTACGATAAACACATCACTCCTGTTAACGCATTACTCTTTCAGCGATCGCAACAGTTACCACATTTTTAGTCTATGTCTGCACCTTCGCGAGCTCGTTTTTACAGAAATGGAGAACTAAATATACAGAAGTATGTGCATAGAGAAAGAGAGAGGTGATATTACCTTGGTGAGGATGAGATGGAGTAGTATCTTGGCTGCAAACGTGGCGCCACTGCGGCAAAAAAAACTCCAAGTGGCGGCTTGGCAGAGGGGAACTCGGCCATTACCTCGAGGAGGCTCCTCTGACTTGCAACTACCCATTGGGAATATTCATCCTGCAGCATAATTTCTTACTGCTTAACAACAGTTATGTGATAGATACAGAAATAATATTATTGAATAGCGAAAATGGCTTATTACCTTTCCAGCAGGGGATGCAAGATATCGCAATCGTTCGGCTTCATTTGCATCAGAAGCATGAGCTGCTAATGCAAGCAACGCGGACTGAAAAAAGAGAAGTTAAAATGAAATTTTCGTTATTCCAATACTCGCATGACAAGGGTACAACTAAAAATAACGAGGGTAGAGAACACAAATTCTTATGAGAGACTGTCTCACCGTAAGACGCTCTCTATAAATAGGCTGAATAGCCCAACTAAAAATAATTAGCATATAGGCTTCTTGTTTTGAGGTCATCTCACCGAGAGACGGTCTCTCACCAAAGTAGCTCAGTAGAGAAAGAGGATAGGATATAAGACACCTTTTTAGGGGAGTTTAAAAGATCTGCATAACGGGTTAGTGCTGATCTTAGAGTGCACGGTGGAAAAGGCGGTGGTAGTGAGCTTCCAGAAACGGGAGTTCCATCCTCTTTATCAGTATGGATAGAAAAGAATGTATCGGGCTTAAAGCCTAACAATCTTTCAGCTTCCTCGACAGTCTCAACAAGATTTTCACAGTAGACACCAACATGATCTCCTGTCTCGTATCTGAAAAGGAAAAGAAGATGCTCATTAAAAATCAACAATGAGAGTTGATGCACCCACATGAGCCACACGCATAGATGTAAAATTTACCTGAGCCCTGTGCCAGAAATGTCGAATTCCAAATGCGTGCATGAACGATCGGAAGCGGGTGTGTGTAGCTCCCTCCTCATAGCAACGTTTGATCTTCACAAAGAAAACGATCAAATTAGATGAAAGGATAGAAGAAAAGACTAGGTCTTCAGTTATTCAATCAATCACGATAAACTACCTGCATGGATGTTGGGCATCGAAGACAGCATGACCATTAGCAATAGCCCAGCTCTTGTCTTGATAAGCTGCATCAGCTGTGTCATGAAATACTACCCGGTATTCTGGTATGGCGGCTGTGTAAGGCATAGAAACGGCTACATCATCCTCATCCCGAAGCAACTGGTCTAACTCTGGCCACACTAATTCCTTCCTGAAATCGACAGCGTATTTAGCATATTTCAACGAAATACAACGTCTTTCATACCAAAGTGAAGTAAAATACAGAAATGTACCAAGCCGAGAAGTCATCTTCAATACATTGGTCATCATCACCAAGACCAACCGGAACAAGGCGCTTCCCACCTGCATTTAACTTAAAAGGTCATATCTGGCAAGCTAAAGATCTTCTGTGGTGTTAAAACAAGAGCGACTTTACAAAATGTTATCGTACCCATGTACAGATGTACTATTCTAAACGCTCAAAAACTTTATGCAGACATGACTACACAAGGACATATGCATACACCAGGACATCATAAAGTCCAGTTAAAAGCAAAATCTTGAAAACGATCCATGAAGAGACCTCATCCGACAACCAACAACAGGAAAAAATTTTGTTAACTATTTTACGCGAACTCGCAAACCCATGTCCGACATGATATGAGTCCCAAGTATCCAACTTGGCCATTTTGTGAAAAGTTTCCGAAGTTTTGAGCCAAATTGTAACGACCCAAGTGTCCTCAATAGTCCAAGTCGCAACGCGCTAACACGGGTAATTTAAGCAACAAATATTGTATTAAAATTGAAAAACCAAACATGTTACATACAATCATAATATTTAGTCTTCATTAAGGAAGCCAATTATTTGACATCAAAAAAAGAATTCCCATCCATCAAGAAACACTAAGAGTACTTTAAGCCTAACATGGAACACTTAAACAGCTAATCAGTAATTAACAGTCACAATCAGATAGTTCATACACAAAACTAGCAGAACAACTAAGACAAGTAAACCCTACCTTGCTCAGCCAGAAGTTCATCAATCTCCTTGCCAACCTGTTAATATCAAATTAACAACATAAACATCAAGAATAAGACAAAAGATATGTTACTTGGACTCAGGTACCGATGTCGGATACCGGTATGTGTCCAAGCATCGGATACATCTAAATATTCAATTTTACGCGTAAAATGAAGTATTCAAGTGCAATACCAATGTCCGAGCATCAAGGATCGGACACGGGTATGTGAAACAAAATGAAGAGTCTGAGTAACATAGGACAAAAGTAAAAAGTAATAGCATTTCAGCAAAGAAGGATGCTAACAGGAACAGAAAGAAAGTACCTTGTTGAAATGTTCATACTGCCTATTCCCAAGCCCAAACACTCCATACTGGAGGTTCTGAAGCCACTCACCTCTTTCATTACCCTATAACACCAACATCAATGAATAAATAATGTGATAAACACCAGCATAATAGGAGAGTTAGCTACACACATACCTGATGAAGTTTCATCCTAAAACCAATTGGTATTAGGAGGAGTAGCCCATCAAGTGTCTCTAATTTTCGATGTGAGACACATGTGGGTTATTTTTCTAACATAATGGACATTTAGTTACCAAGCACAAGTCAAGGGAGGTTCTGAACATATTGAACATGTTCGACCGCACAGGGCAGGTGCCTCTATGTTAAATTAAATGTTTAAAGATACAAAGTTGTTAGAAAAACATTATAATTTTCGAAATTGCACAAGGCCTTCAAAGAATTTGTCGATTTTGGCTCCGCCCTTGGTACAAGTACAAGGACAAAATAACATAAATTTGTTTTATGACATCCAAGATTCATTTCTAGGATTCAGGGGATCTTCACATGACAACATAAAAAAAACAAGATTATGTTAAGATTCAATCAATATTTTGTCTATGACTTATTTAATGAGTTATGGCATCATGAAATCATTTAAAAAGATTTATTAATTCAGGTCAACATTCAAAGATATCCAATCCAAGGAAATGAGAATGATGACAAAAAAAAATTATATTCAAAAGCACAAAATGATCATGCCATGACCCACTAATTATATACCTCCATAAACCATTTGTAAAATCTTGCTGCATTGTCTGTTGGCTCTCCATCTCCATAACTGTTACAAGCATTTATACATAGTGATTTACTTGTGCCATACTTCCTCCGTTGCATAATACTTCAACTAATAGTGATATTTTGCCACACAATATGTAACAATCAGTTGCAACTAATAGTGACATTTGCCACATAATATGTCACAATCAGTTGCAAATAGTGATATTTTGCCGCACAATATGTCACAATCAGTTGCAACTACTAGTGACATTTTACCACATAATATGTCACAATCAGTTGTAACTAATAGTGATATTTTGCCGCACAATATGTCACAATCAGTACAATTTCAGAACGGACGTAATATTATCATCATCTAAAACAAGGAAATCCAAAGTAACAGTATGAAGATGCATACGTGGCCAAGAAGAAGAAAGCCAAAGTTTCCTTCTTCAATTTTCTTTCGTATTCGTCATCATCAGCAGCATAATCATCCTATTCAAAATTCAACAAGTTTGAATAAAATCCAAATAAACATGAACACCTTTTTTGTTTTACAAAGTCTAAAACTTTGAAAAATGCACGTATGAACCCAAAAAGACAAACTATGAGATACAAAAAATCAATGTCACTATTTTACAAACAAAAAAATAAAAAGGTCAAACTTACCAAATCCACAATTTTAAAAGCCGCTTTCTCATATCTTGATTTGGCTTCCTCTACCAATGCCTATCAACCACCAATATTATCGACCAATCAAACAAATTTACAAACTTTTCAATCAAATTGTCCTAATTATTAAACAACATGAAAATCAGACTTGTCGGAGCATGTATCACTTCCCCGTAAGGTTTAGAGAAGAGTCTTCCTTGTCCCTTGACCTACCCTCTACTCAAAATATAAACAACATTCTATAACCACAATACCTACAATACCACCTAGTGGTTTCCATATAATCAAGGTATGAACCTCCACATAGGTAGTGTTAAAAGGGTTAGATGTACGCAACCAACCCATGTTAATAAATAAGTTTTTTTTGGATTGCACCTTGTTTGCAATGTTTGGCATATGGCTCATAACTGATTATAATGACTGATTTGATCGGTTAATTTATCGCTCGATAAACTGTTTTGCCCTTAACACCTACTAAAAATCTAATATTAACACAAAACCCAAAAATTAACTTGCTTATAAAAATTTATAAGAGTAAAAAGATGGTAAAATTAAAACCTTGGCAAATCCTTCAGCTGTACCAGTTTGAGTACCAAAAAAGACAGTAACTCTCTTTTTACAATCATCAATTTCCTCATCATCATCTTGTTTGATGATCAAAGGTTTAGGAACATCAACAACTTTAGAAACTTTCCCACCATGAGATTTCTTCCAAGACAATAAGAAAGCACAACCAACAAGAATAGCAATTGAAGTAGTAACAAACATTAAAACACGATTTTCAACAATGATCGCAGCTGCAGAAGAATCTTCAAATGATACATTTAGCTGCTCAAAATTGCCTTTTAAAAATGCACTCATTAGATCTAAGACTTTGACTGAGTTAGAATCCATTGATTTGAGATTAAACCCAGATCAAATCTTATCAAATTTGGTGAAAGAAATGAACTTTGATTGAAATTTGATGAAATTAATGATACCCAAGAAGTGAAAATTGAAAATGGTGGGAAGAGATTATAGGAAAAATGGAGTCTCAAAATGCAGTGTGTTTCTCTTGTCTGAAATTTTGTGGTTGGAAGGAAGTTGGGGGTAGGGGAGACTCCTAAGGACGAAGACAAGAGGATGTGAAAGTTATAGGAGTACTAATAATGTGAGTATGAATTTAATAATGTAAGTATGAATTTTGTTGGGGATTATTATTATTATTATTATTATTATTATTATTATTATTATTATTATCATTAATTTTGTTCGAAAGAGTTGCCCCACAGAAAATATTGTTATAATGTGTAAAAATGACATTGAATATCTTTGTCGATTTACCTGTCGGGAAATAGACGAATAAATATTTGTTTCAACTGGATTTTCGAAAGAGTAATCCTATAAGGATAATCGCGATATCCGTTTTTTAAAAAAAATCATTATGATGGATAAAAACGACGTTAAAGTACTAAAACACAAGGCTGCAATTGGTAATTAGGAAAGTCAAAGGTGATTAGGAGTGGTCAATAAAAGTCAAAGGTGATTATTAACGGTGAACGGTCATTTAGACTGGTCAAAAGTCATATGAGTTGGTCAACGATCACTTGACTTAAATGGTACACACTTTAATACTTTCGAGACTATAATTCAAAAAAAACATCAAAGTTGTAATTCATAAAAGTTTTAAACTTAAAAGTTGTACTTTGTAATTAATTCTTAGAAATATTTAATGAATAAATTGGCATGCGTGGAAAACCAAAAAAACCCGAGGCATATTTTATTAATGAAATGATAATTTATTTTGAAATGAAAAGAAGTTAAGATATTGTTGTAAGACGAGTGATTTTGCAACGAGGGGTTGATTATGTTGACTGAAAGAAGGTGAAGAGAAGGAGTCTTATACTACATTTAATAATAAGCCCTACCCATTCGTTTTTTAATTACTTCAAATATTGAACGCCCACCAAATATATTTTTTTATTAACAGTGTGAATTAAAAATTATTACAATCGACCCAGTATTTAGATTTTTGATTACTTCAAAAATTAGAACACACAAAATATTTTTTAAATTAACAGTGTTTAACTAAATTAATTATGTGTACTTTTAATTTTTGAAGCTATTAAAAAATGAAATTGTGGGGCTGATTTAATGTTTTTCAGCTCATTTTTTGTCACTCATTTTATCTGTTTTAAATGTTAATAAATATATATTTTTTTATTTTGCTATGGATTGGGTGTTGCTAAACTTCGCCACCCTTTTTATTTTTTCGCCACCCCCTTTAAATGAAATTACGAATTTGCCCCTGATTTTTTAAAAATTACAATTTTGCCACTCATTTCAAATTTTTTATTTATAATAATAATAATAATAATAAAAACAACAATAATAAAATTAAATAATAATTATTATTATTCAAAAAAAAAAAAAAAATTGAGTCGCCCAATTTTGGGCGACTCAATTTTTTTTTTTTTCTTTTTTGGAAAATAATAATAATAATAATAATAATAATAATACTAATACTAATAATAATAATAATAATTTATAAATTAATGTGGTCTATTAGCTCAGTTGGTTAGAGCGTTGTACTATTAACGTGAAAGTCACAGGTTCGAGACCTGCACAAGCTATTATTTAATAATTATTAATTTTTTATCATATTTATAATAAAAAATTAATAATTATTAAATAATGACTTGTTCAGATCTCGAACCTATGACCTTTACGTTATTAGTACAACGCTCTAACCAACTGAGCTAATAGACCACATTAATTTATAAATTATTATTATTATTATTATTATTATTATTATTATTATTTTCCAAAAAGAAAAAAAAAAAAAAATTGAGTCGCCCAAAATTGGGCAACTGGACCATGGTTCAGTCGCCCAATTTTGGGCGACTCAACATTTTTTTTTTTTTGAATAATAATTATTATTATTTAATTTTATTATTGTTGTTATTATTATTATTATTATTATTATTATTATTATTATTATTATTATTATTACTATTACTGTTATTATTATTATTAATTTTATTTATTATTATTATTTAATTTTATTATTGTTGTTATTATTATTATTATTATTATTATTATAAATAAGAAATTTGTAAGGAGTGGCATTTTTGTAATTTTTTAAACTACAAGGGCAAATACGTAATTTTTGGGGGGAGGGGGGTGGCGAAAAAATGAAAAGGGGTGGCGAACTTTAAGGATTGGGAACTTTTAATATATGTTTTGAATTTATTTTTTTTGTCATCTAAAAACAGTATAGATTAAGTTCATATTAAACTTTTACTAAAATATTCTAAAAATCCACCAAATCTAAAAGGAAGTAGAATAGATTTTGTTGAGAACCAGTTATTCTCTCGGTTGGAGTAAGTATCGTATCTAGAGAAATAACTTAGAATATATTAAAAAAATAGAAGAAAAGATGGTTATAAGAGAACAAAAATTCTTGTGAGACGCTCTTTTTGAGAGACTATCTCTAATTGGGCCGGTCCATTATATATTTTTTGAAATATTATAAGTAGACATTAAGAATGATGTAAGTTGACATTTAAGATATTAAAAATAGGCATTGGAAGACGATAAGTAAACATTAGTTATAATACAAATAGACATTAAGAATATGATAAATAGGCATTAATCTTTAAAAGGTTGAACTTAAAATACGTATGAAGGTACTAGCTAATAAGAGAAAGGGTGTAAAAAAATAGTGCGCCAACGCCTACCAACTCCCTACAAACAAACATGAAACACCTCCCATAAGTTTTATGACTCAAATGAATTAGCCACTATTCAACCCACCTAACACGGTTTTTCTTTCCATGATCAAATGGATTAGTTTATTTTAAACTTTGGGATTGGGGTCGCAATTTAGACTTACGTATTCTCTCTTTCAAAGATATAAGGGTGTGTTGGCAACACCTCATAGCAGTTAGATAGCAGGTTAACCGATAACAGTGACTGATTTTATTAATTGATTTTATTGATTTGTTTGACTAGTTGATTTTGAATTTGCTGCTATGAACAACTTATTAAAAAATAGCAAACCATTACTTTATAATTAAACACTATCATTAGATGGTTTGACCACCCTATCTGTCTACCCTCTATATATATGAAAATAAGCTAAAATTGTTCAATAAACTATTTTGCAAAACACACCCAAGTCTCAAATACAAATAAACTATAAATCATGAAAGTAAATAAAAATAATGGTAAAGAGGTATATTTTGAAAAATTAATAAACACGTGAATGTGATGAAAATTAAAAAAAGAGTATAAATCATGGTTAAAAATAGAAAGAGAGCAAATTTAATGAAACATACTAAAAAGGAAAATATATTTGATTCAATAATGCTTGCTTCCTCTATTCTGGAAGACTAAAATTTACTTATTGCATTACAGACTTGCAGAATATATTGACATTATATATCATTTAAGCTTATTTTATATATTTCGACAAAATTCAATCAAGTGAAATATTGTTTGAATTATATAATCACATACTTTATACTTTTGAAAATTTTTAGTTTAGCATAATTTCATATATAAATTATTAAAATAAGATATTAAATTATATAGATAATCAAATTTAATCGAGCTTAATATAGTATTTCATTTTGATGTTATCAATTCTGGCCTTAAATAGTTAATACTGGAATCAGAGTCAGACCCTTAGAAGAATTGCCGACGTGTTTCTCCATGCATTCAACTATCTGGGTTGATGGCATAAAATGTCATATATGTGGTTGTTGATGGCCTCACTTAGCTTCTTTCTTTAGTTATTAGAGTTGTTTGTAATAAATGTTAGTCGTCGTTTATTAGTAAAAATGGGTAAAAAAAAAATTAATGAAAAGGTTTTTTGGAACAAATTTTCATTTTTGTTTAATATTCATCTAAATGCTACATTATTTTAAATCATTTACCGTACCAAATAATCTTTATTTTTTTTTTAGAATTGTGTCTTGTCTCAATTAAAATATATATTTCGATCACTTTTTCTAGGTTAAATCTTAAGTTCGATTCTTGTAGAGATTAATAATACGGAAATAAAGATTAAGACAAAGGTTTTGGGGTTTTAAATACTTGATTTATATTATTCAATATGAGGAGAAAACACTCCTATTTATACATAAAAACATTGATAAACCTTAACAAAATATCTCTAATTATATGGAAAGATACTAACAAAATCAATAATATCATGGCAAATATTCTAACCAAATCTATAATATATTGTCATATATTTTTGTGTTTTATGAAGCATGCAATTATAACTGCAGAGCAATGTTATGAAACAACAAAGAAACAAGATCAATCCAAAAGATTCTATACGTAATCACGAATCAATAAATCAATTATATTTACCTTACAAGATAATATTATTCCTCTTTGAGGCCATCTATAAATTATTTAACTTTATTACACAAATAATAATGTTATATTAATATATCTTAACCATTATTATATTATCTTAATATATTATATTTATTATTCTTACATATCTTTGAAAATTATACTTTTAAATATATCATCATATTAAAAACTTAGTGTATTGCACGGGATTTTAAACTAGTTGGGATAATTTTACGAAATAGAGTTGAAATTACTTGATTGTTTTTATCCTGGGACGATATTTTTTTCTCTATTGTTTCTTTTATGTATATTATGCATATGATTGACCAATGACTTTGTTTGCAATTGCAATAAATAAGAACTCAAAAGCACATACTTATTAAACTATAAAAGAATCATGAAAAGTCAAACATGACATACTCCACAATCCACATAAAAAAAAGGCATTATTAAACTTCGCCACCCTTTTTATTTTATCGGCATCCCTTATATATTGAACTTTTAAAATTGCCCCTGGTTACTTTTCAAACCTTCAATCTCTAGCATCTCTCTAAAAACTTCCTCCGAACACTCATGAAACTAAAACAAGCTAAAACTAAAAATCGAATTACAATGGCCAACAAAAATGAGCATCAATATGATTGCGGAATCAATATAATTGTGTTAAAATTTGATACATGTTCACTTTTTGGATATAACTTAAAATAGGAATATCATAAAATTTCAATGTTTGCGACATTAAAACCTAGACTTCAAGATCTTTCCAATGACATGTTATATGCCTAATTCTGGTAACCGAGCGAGAAATGAAGATCGTTTAAAGTTTGCTTGTGCTGAAATTTGATACATGTTCAATCTTTTGGGCATAACTTTTTATAGAAAAATCTTATAAATGCAAGGTTTGTGGCATTAGAAACTAGACTTCAAGAGCTTTCGAAAGACATTATATGCTCAACTCTGACAATCGAGCGAGAAATGACAACTATTTAAAGTTTGCAGTGATTTCTAATATTTAGTCGCGCGCGACCGGACCGCGGTATGGTCGTGTAAACTGCGCGACCGGACTGCGGTATGGTTGCATAAAAAGCGCAACCGGACCGCGGTATAGTCGCGTAAAGTGCGCGACTCCACTGCGGTCCCGTCGCGCGTTTAACGCGACCCTTCCGCGGTACGGTCACGCGCGACTGAGTGTTAGAATTCACTGCAAATTTTAAACGATTTTCATTTCTCGTTCGATTGTCAGAATTGGGCATATAATATGTCGTTAGAACGCTCTTGAAGTCTAACTTCTAATGTCATAAACCTTGAATTAATACGATTTTTCTATAAAAAGTTATGCCTAAAAGACTAAACATATATCAAATTTTAAGACAAGTAAATTTTAAACGATCATCATTTCTTGCTCGGTTATCAGAATTGGGCATGTAATATGTCATTGGAAAGATCTTGAAGTCTAGGTTTTAATGCTGCAAATATTGCAGTAATGTGTTTTTCCTATCAAAAGTTTCAGCCAAAAGAGTGATTATGTATCAAATTTCAACACAAAACGTGTGATTAGGTTTATTTTCCGATTTTAAAAAATTATTTTCTTTTTTTAAAATTAATATTTTTTATTTTTACTTAATTATTATTAATAAATATAGTTTAATAATAATAATGGTTGATTTTATAATTAAAAATAGATTTAAGGGCATTTTATTAATTTTATTTTAAAAAAGGGTCACAATATAATAAAAAGGGTGGTGAAGGTTAAAAATGGAATATAAAAATAACAGGAAACTGAAAATTAGAAAGTCAAATATAGTAATTTAATGTTTCAACAAATGAAAGCAATAGTTTAATAGGAGTACTTCATATATAGTAGTGTAATAATAATCCGTCAAAGTTTAGGAATTATTAGGTACATGAAATGTTCCAATAATGCTCATCAGTAGTAATTGGTCAAATTTTGAAATTTTTTTAGTTGAATATAATTAGTTTTTAGATTTAGATCTTGTTTCAGTTGTATAGTAAATTTTATTTTCTTAGATAAATTTATAAGTTCAATTCTCTACAAATTAATTTTCGCCTTACGATCTCCAAAAAATAAAATAAGATGAGCTTATTAAAATATTTGTTTGTCCAATCCATGCGTGTATAACTTACAATTAGTCCAAAGTGGTTTATAATTCTCTTGCATTTTTCTTGAGCTTTTCTCGTGAAAAACTATTTATTGATGAGATAATTTCAAAACAAAAAGCACATAAACTAAAAATATATATAACTTGAGTCATTTAACTAATATATAAAACACATCTCACATTGACACCATCTCATACAAATTTTTTTTTCAAAATCTTAATTTACGAGGGATTAGTGACGTATGTAAGGGCAGGGCTTCTATCCCAATTCCCTATTTAGATTACAGAAATCATACTCTAATTAATAAGATTCGAATTTAGAAGACTATTAATTTTGGCTAAATATGAGTCCAGCGAACAAATTTAACTTTTTCTTCGTTGTGAAGCAAACCATAGGTTTGGATTGAAGACATTTATTATGGAAAGTAAGATTTTACTAAGCTTAGGTTGAGAATTTTTATCCAAAGAAACTATTTTATTCCATTTTTCCACTAGATGATACCCAATGAGCTAATCGATGAACCACCATAATCTAAACACATAACTACATAAGTTGATTTTTTTTATACTTTTTACTTATTTAGACCTTTATATTTAAATATTTAATATATTATTGTATGTTGGTTTTCTAGCCTAGGTTTTTGAATATTTTCAGTATAATTTTTATAAAGTTAAAGTTAGCAACTCAGTATCCTCATAAGATAGTATAGAGTTGCTGGCAAATCATACAATATTTTACTATATATTTTGTACATTTTTTTAATACATTTTACTTATTTATTCAGACCTTTATATTTTTATACAAAATTTTCTGTACATAACTAATATCATAATACTTATAGTGGTCTGGACTGAATCTGACCTGTGATTCGCTGATCACAGCAACTAATATCAGAGTTATTTAAAACTTTTTACATAAATAAGTAAATACTATTTACAAAATATTATGAAATTATTACATTTTAATTTACGAATAACTAATTTACAAAATGTATTTCAAAAGAATTCCTCGCCTCGCCCGAAACACATAATACATGTAGACATCCTCTCTACCGCAGAGCTAACCTGAAAATGGATCTATCCCTCATAAGGGATAGGCCCCATCAAAGACTGTTAACAATTAAATTGTTGAGTAATCCGACAAACTATTACATTTATATATAAGTCATTAACAGACATCTTCAATTAAATTTCATGCTCAATTTGTAACTACATATAAACATTATTGTATCCAAATTCGAACTCTTTTAAAAGACCATTTGGTATTGTTATAAATACGGCTAAGTACCTTTAGTTCATAATGAATCAAATACGGCTATAACTTTGCAAGTTAATAGAAAAAATCAAAATACAACTATTACTTTATAAGTCAATAGCCAATAATACGGCAAATAAAACATATGATTTCATTGCAAAATAAACAAAACTTTATATACCAAATGTATTTAATCAAAACCCATATTAAATCGATAATATAATAACACTTAAAAACGTGGGAATATGTATGGACCGTCAGGAAGTAGGCTTGACCTAAATCCTGAGAACACGGGTGATCGTCATCACCGAAAATACGGTTCTTACAAGAACGAAACGGGATTCGGGGCTCGAGATTGATCCAAATAGCCATTACCTATTATCAAGCTATAGGATTTCACAATAATCCGGATACAAATATCCGTTGCTAATTCCCAAAAACGAACATTTTTCAATGTCGAATATTTTATAATAAAACAAAACAGAAATTCACTTGATTTTCTTTGAAATCAACAATCATTACTTAAAATATAAATCAATTCATCATCAATCATCAGTATATTAGAACTTGAGTTCCTATCAATGGAGATTACCTAATTTTACACCAATCTTAAATCCCAATATCCAACTTATATCCTATCCAAATAATATCAACTAGTCAAATACCCAATTGATACTTATGTTCCCAAATTTGATACTTGAACTAACACCCATAATAATCAAATAATAACCATAACTCAACAATACCAATCAATAAAGAAAGAATAACAACCCTAAATTGATTCCAAATACCCAATAAATAACCTTAAACATTTGATTAAAAAAGTACCCAATTTATTTCATAGCTTCTAATCCCATTTTATAAATCCCGTCTTAGTACCATTTCAGGACACGTGTTAGTATTTTAGTCATAAATTTCTCATAAGAACTCGTATAGAGGCGAATCAAGTGGTTAGGCGACCATGACTCAGAGTTCTATAATTCTTATGAAGACACTAAAACCCAGAAACAATCATAACTGCCCCAAAAATGGCAAAACAGAAAACTTATTCTCAATTTTCATGACAGCCTATTAGTATTTTGGACATAACTCTCTCAAACGAACTCATTTTGGGCCGATTCAAGTGCCCACACGACCATAAATTAGACTACAAATCTCATGAAGGAATCAGAACCTAGAAACGACTCTAACTATCTCAAAAACAGCCAAATAGATTCGGAAAGAACTTGCTCTAATATTCAGAACTTTTGTCTCAACTTTGAACATGAATCAACAACCATTTAATAACTTAAAACTACTTTAAAACATTCAATTTATACTTAAATAAATTAATTTGTGAGTTACCTTTAAGCAAGATTAATTCCACACAAAATTTCAGAAAATCAGAACCAAGATCCAGTTTAGCTAGTAAGTTCTTCAATGGTTTGATGAACTTCAAACTAGTCTCCTCTTGATGCTACTCTAATTAACCATAAAAAGCCTAACATAAAACAATCAAATATCAATTTACGGCCCTATTAGCCATGAATTTAATATACAAGTATGAAATCAAGAACACATAAAGAAATCTTACTTCTAACACAAAAGAGATGGAGATGGTGATAGTACTATATGTGTTCTCCTTCTTCTACAATAGCTACAATCATCAAAACACTTCAGTTGGCTCCCATACTTCATACTAATTTTGTAGAGATCTCAATTGAATTTTTAAGAACCCTAAATTGAAATTTGGGGTTTCTAATATAAACACATACTACCTAAATCATGGAGGTTTATGAACTTAGGATGGAAAAGTAAACTAAAATTTTTCAAATTGATTTTATTTTTTTTATTTTTTTTATTTTGGAAGAGGATGAGATTTTTCAGAAATTTTAGTCTAAGTTGATAATGAAGAAGAAAGGTGAATGGAGTTTATAGGCTTGTATAGGTTTATAAATAAGAAGGGGTTAGCTTTGATGAATCATAAGTTGGGTGGCAAAATTATGGGTGACTCAACTTTATACTCATACTCATTAAAGTATGAGGTGGATAATATACCCATATTTTTCGTCGTATAATTTATTTTTTCCCCAAAAATAATAAAATTGATATCTAAAATTCGTAGTAAAATTTTACTTTTAAAATGACAAATTCATATTACTTATTAAAATAGTAATTTTTAATAAAGACGTTTTTATAACTGTTTCATACCATATGGTTTTGGGAAACAATTAACCTCACCGAGTGCATGTGTAAGTCAACACTCTTGACCCGTGGGTTTGTGGGCCCGAGTCCACGGGTGTCTCGTGTCCACACAAGTGGGCCACAGTGAGATTATGTGACGAATTGTCATGACCTAATATGGTATCAGCGTCGAAGGTGGTTCTTGGTATAATGTGGCTCACATGTTGGGAGTGTTGGAATTACATCACATGTGAAACAAAATCCCACATCGATAAAATAATGGGTTGTTGACTTGCATATATATTGGGTGAGTTAATCTTTTTACTACCATATGGTTTTGGGAAACAATGAACCTCACCGAGTGTATGTGCAAGTCAACGATCTTGACCCGTGGGTTTGTGGGCCCGAGCCACGGGTGTCCCGTGCTCGCACAAGTGAGCCACAGTGAGATTATGTGACAAATTGTTACGGCCTAATATTGGCATCTTGCATTTCCGTTTTAAGTTTTTTTCTTTTGTGCGTCAGTAACATTAAGTTTGGATAGAGAGAACTTGAGGGAAAGGAAGGGGAGAGGTTTGAAAAGATAAAAAGTCACTTGTTTGGATGAAAAAAAAAAGAAAAGAAATTTAGAGGGGAAGGATTTAGAGGGAAAATATAAACATGTTTTGTTAACAATACAATATCTTCTAAGGTGAAAAGATTTTGAGAAAAACACTTGTTTTTCTTATCCTTTTCCCTTCTCTTTAGGGATGGGCAAGGGTCTAAGACCCTATCGGTCCGGGTCCAAAAAATATTATAAGTTTTCGGGTCCGGGTAGATCCGGACCTGACCCTTGGACTCTTTTTCTTTTTTATATTTTAAATTTTTTTTTGGGTTGGATAGTATAATTTGTAACATTTGAGAAAATAAATTAGGCTTAAGTATAAAACAATATTTAATCCCTCCTCATTTTATTTTATGGTTTTTTTCCATAATTCTTTTTTTTTTTCTCTTTTGCCAAAATGAAAATTAGAATTTTTGTTATCCTAACACTATTCATCATCTTCCCCAAATTTTTTTTTCCAAAGCCCTATTTTATTTTCATGGCTCACTAATTAAATACCTTCTTTCCATTGTTTTTGATTTTCGAAAGATAAATCAATAACTAGATCTTTACTGCTTCGTTATTCTGAAAATTTCAAAAGAAGCAAATAATAACATTTCCTCCATTGGTATTCTGATTTGTGCCGAAAATTCCAACAGAGCCACAGATCTATCTGCTAATTCGATTTTCAGAACACGGTAAAATCATTTTAACCCATGAACAAGTATTCGACCATATATTTCGTTACATGCCATTAGAAAAAGCAAGATTTGTTTTTAATGGCAATAGATTATATGTCACATTTGCTGATTTAACTGATCAAGGAAATCCTGTTGTTTTTGGATCTGGGAATAAAATTGTGTGCTTTGAAAAAGTATTCAATGATAATTATTATGTTCTTGTGTTTAATTTTGATTTCTTTAAGGCTCGGGGGTTGAAGCAAGATCATTATATTGGCATTTTTCTTAAAACTTTTTTTTAGTTTTAAGGTTTTTTAGCCAATGACTTATTTCTTGTTTAGGTTCATGTTTAATAATTATTTTAATGCATGATATGGGAGTTAAATTTGTATTTGAATAAAGATTAATTGTGTATTTTAAATTTTAGTGTTTTCGTAATTTAAATTTAAGTGCTTTAATGTTATTTGTAGTGTTAGAATAATTTCTGCCATTGAAGTAAATATATGTTACTCAAATTTGTTTTTAAGTTTGGTTTTGAAATCATCATTGATTTAGAAGGTTTTAAGTAATTCTCTATGGATTTTAGGAACTAAGATCCTAAGAGTCCAATAAGAGTTCAAATTAGGGTCATATTAGGATCTATTTTTTAGACCCTTTAATCTCACTCAATAAAACAAATTTTTGGGGTATGATTCTAGACCCTAAAAGTCCGAGTCCAGACCTTTAGGGTCTAGGTCAGGATCTAAAATTTTAAACCCTTAATATCAAGGTCCGGGTGTAACACATGTGATTTTAAACTCCTTGATTATCGTTTAAACTAAGATTATTATAATTAATTAATAATTAACATTTGAAATTTCGTTAATGTTTTAAAGATTTTGCTAAGTATTTAGACTATTATTTAGAATAAAGTTTTATTTGGTTTGAATTATTTTGTTGAAGCCAAATTATGTTTATTTATAAAGTTAACAAGTAAATAAATATAAAACAAAATGAAGCTATTGTAGTATAAAACTAAATTTAAGTTTAATTGAAAAAAAAAGTAGAACTCTTTAAATAATAAGGTTAAATCTTAAATTTATCATTCCTCCCTTTTATAAAGTGGTAAGAATTGTAGTAATATTAGTAGTAATAATAATCTTTTTTTTTTTTAAAAAAAGGAACTAAAATATAAAGAAAAAAAAAAGAAAAGAAAATTTACCTAAATTCCATGAGTTACACGTATGAGTATATAGTAGTCATCTTCTTTATTAAGCAAGAAAGGCCTCCTTTTTCCTTCATCTTCTTAAAAACAATGGAGAGAAGTAGAGAACTCATATCAGAGCACCACCGCACTAACCTGCCACCACTCAACAACCTTCTCTAGCGCTAAGACGCGGCCGACGACTGCCCTTGTGCACTGAGCTCACCGCAGTACCCACTTGGGTCAGCAGCTGTCAGGCGTGGTCCGGTCAAAGCCACTCACGAACAGCCTTTTGGTACTCCTAATTTCTTTGTTTTATCAACCTTGTGATTTGATTCTTGATATCCTTTTCAAGAATTTTAATTTTAAAGTTATTCTAAGTTGGATGACTTTCACTTTTATCACCTATTTGTTTAAACCCCAAATTAAATTAGGGCTTTACTAAATTGATAATATGTCTTTCTTGTTCGACTACCCAATCAGTAAATCTCAGGTCATTTGTATGCTCAGACACAGACTGAACAAAAGCGCAGCTGCTCTTCTTCTTCCATTCTATATATTTTCCTCTCGAGGTACGCCCCTACTAAATAAATTCTAATGAGCTTAATTTAAATTATGTGTAAAGGAGATTTATTAATAACCGATGAATTTGTAAAAGGAGCAGTTGTGGAAAGTTTGGTGTTGATGACAGTAAATTGTGAAATGTTAATTGGGATTGAAATTTGAGATATTAGTTAGTCTTATTTCATTTTGGATTTTAGTTGAGAATTATTTTAAGAAATGGGGAATAAAATTGAGTTTACTTATTCATGTTAATAGTTGGTAGAATCTTGAAGTACATTATTTAATGTTATACTAAATTCCATATGCAAATTGAGTTCTTAAGTGTTTCCTTTGGTATTTCTATGGATTGAAATGTAGAATGCACTTTGTTATTGTAGGTCAATTATAGAGGAATGTAGTATTTGAGTATATTCAAGAAATGATATCGAAGGAGTTTGTCATTCAAATTATGAATATGAGTAGAATATAAAATGATATTTGACAGTTGATTAAGTATTGGTACTTGGTAGTTTGAACATAAAGTATAGATAGTGAGATTGTATATGATGAATCGAATTTACTTAACAAATATATATATGATCAAGAATGTAAACTAATATTTGTATATATTGGGATATGACGATGAATTCAAGTAGGAAATTGATAATGACGAATGATTGTGAACTTGTGGTGTTATAAGCATGAAACTAAAAGTTTAGTATTGTAAATGAGGTTTGATAGATTATATATTGGAAATGTAGAACAAAACGGTGAATGTGAAAATGCTACGAAAAGATATATATAGATTATTAAGAGTAATTACGATCATGAGATTGGTTGTGTTGAGTTGTAGTTGATATGTTGATGATGAATCGAGGGTACAAACATGAATTGCAGAATAATTTGGTATTTGAATATATTCTAAGAAAAATGAATGTGAGTTTGGAATGTGTGATTAATATGGGTGAATTGTATATGAAATTAAATAAGTAGAAACTGATAATAACTTAGTAGAATCTAATGATGTATGATTATATCACAAATTGATCTGTGAGGAGAAAATTATGCCTATTTTAGGATTCTGCTAGTAATTTCAAAGTTTGGATATTCAAGTATTATTCTGAATCTTAATATTGATTTTTGATAAATTAAAGGAGTGTTTTAGTAGTATTGATATTAGTTACTTTAATAATCAGAGGTAATTGGTGAAAGAAATAAGATAGAAGAATTCGTTGTATCATAGTTTAAATAAAAAGTTGTTTTATAAAATCAAAGTTAAGCAAAGCTCATTAGCTAGCTAAGTCAAATCTATTGTTAATTATAACTAAGCACATATATTTTTATATTGAAGATTTCGATCTCATTGAGAAACCATATTGACTGAGCTTGTCGTCTTGCTGTGATTGAAATGGTTAGATTTCTTACTCAAATCTTTAATAGTTACGAGAACAGAATGTAAAGGTATGTATTTTCCCTTTGGTTGAGATTGGTTTGAATACAAGGAGATGTTCTTCCTAACTAGAAAGTTGTTTTTCGAACCTTGAAATCGTAGAATAGTTACAGAAAGGATATAAATGGTTTTATGTTTTGAAAAGGTTGGGACTATCTCAATGGTTTCTCAAGGAATTGGAACTTCGTCGGGATTGTCTCAACACTACATAATAGTTGGGGGTACGTTGATCAGTACCTCGGACTTAGATCTTCTGCTACGGTTTGGCCGTTTGTGGGGTGTGTACGCTAGGGATCTTTGTCAAATAGTTATCCAGAGGGCCTAGTTCGCCCGATGGAAAAGAAAGTTCGTTCCTTTCTATAAATTTATGATTTAAAGACTTTGAAAGGAAAGTTTTAGTAAAGAAAATATAAAAAAAAAAAGATTTATCCGTTCCATAGATTCATGATCACAAGATTTTAAAAGGAAATGTTTTAGCAAAGAAAACGGAAAAATATTTGATTTATAAAAACAGAAAAAAAAAAGAAAAAAAATATATATATATATATCATCATCATCCTACCCAATGTCTCCCACTCAAAAAAATTTAAATTATATGAGAGTGAAAAAGTAGTATGTATGCAAAGAAAATGATTTGTAGGATATAATTAATGTATCCTTCCAGCATGTGTGGTTGGGTTATGGTATGTAATCTAGCATGGTTTGTTTGCCTGCAGGTAAATGAAGGTTAGAATCAGGGCAGGGAGCAATATCCACTCATTTTGTATATATATATATAGTTATAATATATCCTTTTCGTCATAGTTTTACGTATTTAAAATTAAGCTATATAAATGTGTACTCAACATAAGCTGATTGTGTGGTTTTGTTCTTTGAACCTGTCCTAGTGGAGGACATATTTTAAGATCAAAAAAGTCAAGAGTAGCTGAAAGCATAAAGATCAGTAATCAATAAAGTAATGTCTACCAATCATATAAAAGAATGTAAGTAAAGGAAGTTTTATTTGTTTTCTTATCTAAAATTATTTTAACACTTATTTTAGATTTTTTTTGAGAAAAGAATCCATTCTACGAGGTGAAGTGATTTTGAAATGTATGGCACTTGTGCCAGTGGTTGGTTGTTATTTTGAAACGTTGGTTCTGAACTTGCAGGGTGACTGTAAGTCAAAAGGACAAATTTTAGTTTATCGGTTTACAAACGGAACTCTGTCGGAATTTCTATAGAAATTTATATATTTTAAATCGTTTCAAATTATTCTTATAATGTAATTTCTTTATATCTTTCAAAGGTTGTAAACTCTGATATTTAAATTCTTGAAAGATGTCAAGTGGATAATATAATCAGTAGAGTAATTGATTATATTATCAATGTAATAGGCCGATATAAGTGTTAAGCTTCCGCATTAGTTTAAATTAATTTTGTTTAATTAGTTGGTTAGTTTAGGGTTGTTACATTGGGTCTGGACCCTACCCTAAAATTAGGGTCTAGATTCGGGTAGGGTCCAAACCCAACCCATACCTTTAAATGCCCATCCCTACTTCTCTTCCCTTTTAAACAAACAAAATACATTCTCCCTCCTTATCTCTCGTCTTCCTTTTTCCTTCCTTTCTTTTTTCTCTTAATTTTCTATTCAAAACATAGTGTAAAAGTGACTTCATCTTTGTACTCTTGATAATTTTCATCAACATATCTCCTTAGATCATTTGATCTAAAGAATGCTTTCATTTTTATCTTCCAAAAGTCATAGTATTCTCCCAAAACATTGGTATTGGAAATGTTACAAGTATTGGCCATGTGTTATTTTCTTAAAAAGGTTTATTAATCTATGTTTAGTTTTTGTTGGGTATACTTAGAGCAGTGATATCAATTTTGATTTTCTAGCTATGGCTTAAAGATTTTTTTAGTGTAGTTGCGAGTGAGAAGGTTAGGGTAAACACTTTGCTTATTATTGATTGGTTCTGGTCCTTACAAGTGATACAACTATATTTATAGTCACCTCATGTTGGTGTAATACAATACATGCATATAGATAATTCACTTACTACATCCCTTAAGGCTATATGTAACACTAATATGAATGAATATGTATCACACTAATAGATCTGATTACATATGTCTCCTTAAAATGAATTAAACAAGATTCGATTAAATTATGTATTTTCATCATGAAGAACTAGACGTGAAATATTTACTCCAAATATAAATATATACTAACTACCAAGTTGTACTGTAGTATATCTAGAATGAAGGCCCAGCTTAAATAGGAAGCCTAGTCCAACGCATATGTTAAATATTTGTACGAAAATTTGAATAAAATAAGATGTTTTAACAATTTAATTCCAAAAATAAGCTTTGTGAAAACTTAATTCTCAAAATAAGCGTCCGTACATCCAAACCTAGCCTTGGAGTAAGTCGCTGTTACTAACAGCGACTTAAAAAAAAATAAATAATAAAAATATTTTTTTTTTAAGTCGCTGTTAGTAACAGCGACTTAATGCGTTTTAAGTTTTCAGTTCTCAGTTACTTCCTCATTCCAACCTACGAGATTAAGGAGTTGAACAGTTAACCTTAAAGTTGCTGTTACTAACAGCGACTTAAGGAGTTGATTGGTTAACTCCCTAAGTCGCTGTTAGTAACAGCGATTTACTCCAAAGCTAAGTATGGATGTACGAACGCTTATTTTGAGAATTAAGTTTTCACGAAACTTATTTTTGAAATTAAGTTGTTAAATAATCTTATTTTATTCAAATTTTCTATTTGTACTCCATATATTTTCAACACGGTCCAACACAATATGGCTGTGTGTTGAGCCTTTTGATTTTATGTCAAGTAAATATTTGGTCTGGTAGGTGGTTTAGACCAATTTGAAGAACTTTTTTAAATTTTGACATTGATAATTCCAGGTGATTTGTTAAAAACTTATTTACTAATTGATTATTTTTTATTAATTCTATCTATGATTTTTATTTACTGATAGTTGATTTAGGTGGTTTCACGGGTAGATGTAGCCTTTGTCAATGCTGTCAACTGATAATATTTAACAAGTTATATCTCTAAATATGTTAATAAGTGTACCGGTTAAGTTGGTTAAAATATTGGTGTGTGACAACATTTTCTCAGGTTCAAGCTATTCTATTAACATTATATTGATATCATTTGATTTTATTTTGGATTCGCCCCTAAGTGGTTTATTTTTAAGTAAATGTAAGTCATAGGTGTTTTATTTTCATCTAGATAAAAGCCATAAGCCCCATCTCCCTGTTTATTGCTTAAGCCTATTTGATTGTTTTTATTATTTTTTTTAATATTTTAGTTTATGTTATTATATCCTTTACATCACTTCTTGTGTAATACCAGCTTTTTGTGAGACGCTTTTTATATATACATAGACTAAATAATACAACTAATACAATTATTATCATATGGATTTTTTATTTTGAGATCGTCGAGAGACGGTCTCGCACAAAAGTAGCTCCTAGCTTTATTACTTGTCTATCTTTACCTTCTCTTGTCTTATGCTTTTATCATTCACATGGTGAAGACTTCTAATCAAAAAAAAAAAAAAAATTTTATCCACGATTTTCCATTATCACCAAACACCACCTCATCTCATGCTTGTAATACATGGAGATAATTTTGTGGAAAAAATGAAATGGCTAAAGTAAAATGCAAGACTGTTGAACTTATTAAGTAATTTTTCTACCAAAATTATATTAACTTTTCATTATTTAATACTGACAACGTAGCAAAGAGACCATAAAGTTACAAAATCAAACGAATGATAAAGCCAACAACCTCATGTGATGAACCCAAAAACTCATAACCAAGCATGTTACAACCAACCCTAAAGTTTAGTGCTAAGTGCTAACAAACAAACCGCCATGCTACTACAATGCACCTTGCACTAAACTTTCAAGTGTTGTTCATATGTCAAACAGATTTTTGGTATTGGACATAGAATCATAAGAATCAAATCATGCATCTTGCATATCAGGATTGTTATGTTAACATGACAATCATGACATGCATGATTTGATTCTCATTAGAGGTAGGTTGTTTGTATATATACTCGTATTGTGCTCATTTTGTTCTTTTGAATTTGTATCATAACACGCAAATATATAAGAACTTTTAGAATCATATTGTGCAATTCAAAGGGACAAAGAAGTATTCTCTAACAGATAATCTTTTTGCTACTTTATTTTTTATTTAGAATTGTTGTTTCGATTTGACTATATTTCTCGTTTGGTAGTGGTCTTATATTCTCTTATCTTTTATAATTTAATCCTCAAACTCTTTTAACATTCATCTTAACTAAATATTTATTACATCTTATTAAAATTATATCTTATCCTCTCACCACAAATTAATAATACAAAGTAGGTATTAAAGAATTAAAGGATTTATAAATCCCATTAGAGACGTGGGTTAAGTGGCTTAAATTAGGACAAGTAAAGATAAGATACAAACAATTATGTCAACACTATGGACTTAAAAGGTATATTGGTCATTGGATAATCTGACATGTTAGGGCTTAACCTTATGATGTTTTAAAAAAGGCTACAAAATATCGTGTTGTCAAAACAAACTATATGATGAATGTGCATATAAAGGTATAACCAATGCAACATGAAAACTAGCTATAGGTGTACACAAAATATTAGAAGCATATGACCACGTAACTAAGATTTTTTCATATGTGTACGAACCAAACATCCACCTAGTAGTAAGTGAATGCATTACCATATTTTAAAAACTTTTTAACTACAAGAATAATAATGCTAATGAATTCTTAAGGTCGATTCTCAAAAAAATGATGAATAAATGGAAGACGTATATTAATAATTTTCCTAATATTTATGAAATTGCGGTAATTTTAGATTCAGGTCTCAGAAAATCTTACTAAATTGATAGATTTTTACTACCGATCCTTAGAACGTCCATAGAATAATGAGGATGATTATGTTAAAAACTGTAAAAGGCTTTTAGAAAAGGTTCATAAATTCCATTCGAATGTATATAACCCTGTCCACAATATATAGTAAGTAATAAAGTTTTTAGATTGATTCTGATTAAAAACTAATAATAATTAAAATTCTCAAGGGTTGTAAACAATATCAATAAAAGTACTCTAGGGTATTTAGAATTATACAATTGCTTATGAATGTCACTTACTACTTATTATTCATAGATTATGGATAAAGAACATAATTAAATACGCTATTTTTAATCTCCTATTACATTTTTATTGATCATTTTTTTTAATCCACATGGTGATCATGACCTTTCAATTTTTCCACATGGTAGACAAAAGAGAACTTTTTTTGTTAACTTTACGCTATTTTTATCTAACGTAATGACATTTTTTTTTCATAAAAACAAACATCATAATCACCATAATTGACTAGAAATTTTGGAACCCAGTCAACGTAAATATTTAATTTAACCAAAAACTCAACATTTAGTCTCTCATATGTAAAAGTTGAAAGCTTAAGATCACCACATGAATTTAAAAAACATCTGTAGAAAAATCAAAAATTTAAGATTATATATTATGTATGAAATTCAAAGGATGGAGAAAGTGTAGTCTCTCATAGTTTCTTTTTATGTATGATTGTTTTTGGTTTGATTCAATTTTTCACATTATGTTTAGGTTCAAAATCGGCTAGGGTTACTAATTTAAGTCACAAAACTTTAATAAAAGCTCCCTAATTTTGGGTTGAATTTGGGTTAATTTATGACACGGTCAATTTTGCTTACATAGTGGAAAAACTTTGTGACTCAGCATAATCTCATTGATTAAGCTTCCCTACCTACCAAGATCTAAAGCTAAACCTCAAGTAATTAACCCTTAATCAACTTATAATCATCTTGCACCTAACAAGGAGCTTGCACTAGACCGGGCAGACAAACAAACTACCGACCTATAGAATAACATGCTGCAATATTCTTAAGTATATCCACAATTAAAAAGAATGGGCGGATTTAATAGACAATTCGAATAGGTAAATGACAATATATACTTTGAAAATGATGAAAATCTAACGATACTGTAATAAAGAGTAAAAAATGAACTTGATTGAGTAGTGATTTTCCACATAAAATGCCAACGATTAAACCCTGCCATTTGCAAGAATTTGCTTCATCTTCTTTTTCTTGAGTTATAAATAATATCATTTATTTTAAAATAACTATAAAAAAAGATAAAAAGTTTTGAGAATAATTTATTATATATATACTTATATCTATGAGACCCTAAAATTCTTCTTGAATATATAAGGTGTTATTCTAACATAAAAGAGTCAAGTCGATACATAAATCTATCTTATATAAAATCTTAATAATTAATTGAGTGTTACAAACTATAACCCGACTTGTGAGAAAGCAAATTGTTAAGCTGCGTATAATTGTGTAGAAAATTATCAATAATGTGTTAGCTATCTTCACCTGATATAACGAGAATATCAAGGTGCTATAGTTCTGATGGCATTGTACCCGATCCTGACTCCTGAACGCCACCCTGGGTAGACGTAATCGTCACCAAGCCTCACTAGCTAATAGATTATCTAGAACCAAAACTAGAAGATAAGAAAAAAATTATCACCACCACTATCATCATCATACCCGGCTAGTAAATTCCGCTGAGTAGCATACCATCAAATCAAGGCGTATACTCTTTCTTCTCAAACCGAAAATATCCTCATCATCATAAATTGAAACTGATATATTTGAGATTCTCGAGAGAGATCGTTTTTGGTGATACAAACTCAAATCAGAAGTTCACATTCTCTAATATGTAATATATGGGCGATTTGGCCTATATATGAAATGTGTCTTACGGTGAAATCGTCTCATACAACTTTTTGGAAAGCTTTATATTTGATATAAACTATATATAATAACAACTCTGTCATCCTACCTCATTGCACACAAACAACACACTCATTGTACACAAATCATAGGTCTTTTCTTAACAACATTATCTACCTCTTCATCTTTACTTTCTTCCCCCCAAAAAAAGTGTATACACCAACATAGTACTATTATATGAACCAGATCGGATCATATTGAACATATAGTATATTTTGTGGGCCCACAAAAAAAAAATGGGGTGCATGTGCATCATGTTGGGGGTGATGTGAGAATGTACATAAACCAGTTCATCATCCTCTATCAAGTCCGTCCTTGGCTTCCATAAAGAATTGCTTCAACAAAAGCCTCTTTCATAAAGGTTGGCCAATGCTGACGGTTTTAGACATAATAAAGCTTAGGCCGCCAAAGTGTAACTTTTTTATTGTTTATTTACCTATCTTACAGTGAGACTATCTCTATTAGACTGATTCATATATATTTAGTCTATTAAAGTGATTACTTATAATTTAAAGTGATCAGTTAGATAAATAGGTTAGTTAATGACTCGTCTCATGGTAAGGCAGTCTCATACAAGACGAATTGTACTTTATAACAAATTGACGCACGTTCATTTAATCTGTACATTTGACATGTGTCTAATTTAGGTAGTGTCTTCACAACTTTCTTTAGATAGGTTTAATCTACACTTTACATTCGCTCTCACTTTTATTTCTATCAACACAATTTTATAGCCCTATCAATTTATAATATTTGTGTCAATAATTAGTATTATCGCACTAATTTGTAATATAATCTTTAGTAAACTATGGTATATTCTCTGAATTACAATATCTAATTACGTTGAAAAAAGAATAGTAAAGTTAAGCCTTTTGAATTTTGTTTTGCAATTTAGTAATCAACTATAATGGATTCCACGTCTTTAAAGTAATTGTACAAATTGAATCAAATCTTATTGGAGGAAAATAAAAATTGCTTTTGATTTAATTAAATGAACTTTTTTAACGATTACATCTTTTAGAGAAAAATAATACTTTTGTCCTATCTCTAAGAAATGAATAATTCAATACAAATAATATTTTTTACTTGAATAAATTATCCATTGTCAAAATTTAAATTCAACCATGCTTAAGTGTATAACGGACACAGTTTTTTCTAAGTTAGTATAATAGATAATATTATTTAAATGTGTTATCAAATGAACTAACTTAATCATCCCTTAAATTAGATTTCTTTGTTAAAAATATAGATGCAAAGTCTTAAAAATATTATATTATACACTATGTGTTTCCTTGAGGATGCCAAAATTTATAATTTTCTTTTACTTTGTAACATTTTCATTTACATGTTAATTCTATCACTTTTTAAAATTATTATTTCTATATATTCTCTTACTTTCTGTTCATTAAAATCATATTCATAATATTAATATTTCCAATATTTTTTTAATATATGTGTAATTTTGTTCATCTTAATCATATTCATAATATTAATGTTCCTAACATTTTTTTAATATATGTGTGATTATGTGTTACAATATTGTGGAGCTTATAGAATGTATACAATATTCAAGTAAGAACGTTTGTTTGACTAGTGACTAGATGTAGGATAAGATCTTACATCATACATCATACTCGACATATAAGAGTAGAAAATGCAGGAAGAGAAAATGGATAAGAAAACATTGAACGTGAAAGGTTCATATCCAACAAATATGAAAGGAGTAGAGACAGAGCAAAAATTGATAAATTTTTTAAAGGTTTTGTGAAATTTTTAAAAATTATATTTTTCTAATAACTGCGTATCTTTAAATACTTAACATATAGTACGTAAATTAATATTGAGGCCCCTAACTTTTTGGGGCCCTGTGCGGTTGAACATATTGAACATGCTAAGAACATTCAATGCGAAGAGGTGACAATTCAGGTATTTTTTCACTTGGCAAGCGATTATCACTTTTTAAATAAAATTTAAAATTAATTTTCAAATAATTCTTTTCTATCTTCGGCCTGCCCTATGAGAAAACATTGAAGAGGTAGCTCTTGTAATATATCTTAAAATTGATAATCACCAGCCTATTTATAATTAAAATATTAAAATAAAAAACATTGAAGGGGTCCCTCTTGTAATGTTTTCAAGAATGTGGAGTGTATTCTTCCAAATATTGGTTGTATCTTCAAGTGGTTTCTTGTATTTTCCAAGCATATAAAAGTTTGTGATAAAGAAGCTAACTTTTTTTAAGCCAACAAACATGCATGTTAAATTCATGCAAATCTATCTTGTCATCTTTTTATCATATATCTTGTTATCTTCTTAAAAAAATATATTAACAGTAAAGTTAACTGAATGAAAGCACACACTAAACTATTTACTACTAAGGCAGATATTTGAGTTGCAATAAATTCTAAAGGAATTACGTTCTTTATGTGTTTGAGGTTGCTTTATTTCGTCTTTCTATTTAAAAATAATTTTAAATAAAAGAGATTAAGTACGTCTGATCTAAGGACAATACAAAAAAACTTAAGCTGCGGTCATACATTTGGCCACAAACTAGTTACTATTTGGCATATTTCCGATCAACCTGGCTTGTCGGAATGGAAGTGATCACAAATTGTTTTTGGTCACAATCTATTCGGTATGTCTGAACATATAAAAGGTGGTCATAGTGGTTGCATTCTAAGACTAGCCTGTTTGTTACATATTGGGTGGTCATAGTAATTGCATTCTAAGACCAGCCTATTTGTTACATACTGATCGCAAATTGTGATCAACTTGTAATCTTTTATTTTTTTAAAATATTAATTTAGCCATATTAATTCGTTTCAGAATCACTTTTTTAAAACTCATTTTCAATATCCATTGTCCTCAATTATAAATCTTCCTAGGGGCTAATAAAAGAGCTAGAAATTAAACTCCATACCTTATACAATAAACGAAATCACACGTAGAACACTTCAACCACAAGGTTACAAAGGGGCCACAATGCAATATGCGACCAAGCGTGGCATGGTCGCAATCTGGTCGTAAATTGTGAGATTCTTATTGCCGATTTGCGACCAAAAGTCCATGATCAGAGCTTTCTGGTCGTATTTCATGCAATTTTTGTAGTGGGAGTGGTCAAAATTGCATTGAAAAATGACATATAGAAAAAATAGGTGTCCAAAATACAAAGAAAATGTTGGACCTCTTAGGTTTTGATAATGACTACACTTTATATAAACGAATATATTTTTAGAGATTGTTTGCAGGTCAATATCCGGTCGTGACTAAGATCGTTAATAGTACCTATGACTTGGTCTATAAACATGTACTCGTCAAAGGAATCCAAAGAAGTTAGAAAAGGTATATCGCTTAGGATGTCAAATGTAGATAGGAAGTCTACTGTTCCCAAGTTTGATGATCTAACGCTGCTGGAAATTGGAGACTGTGCACTGTCCCCAGACTGAAGTCAGACTGAAGTCGGGAGATAATACGTTTGCTGGAATTCTAATTATTATTATATTTTCTGATTTTTAATTGATGTATTAGTTAAAATTAATTTGTTGCATTAATTAATTATTAAGTTAATTGGCAAAATATTTTCTAACCACCTAACGTATGATTTTCTAAATCCTTTTTAATAGGCTTTTATTTCGGATCTATATTTAGTGAATAACTAAATTAGCTAAATATAGTAAAGGGAACAATAGCTGATTTTAGGGATCCTTGGCTATTATTAGTGTAAGGTAATCGTGCCTATTATTGAAAAATGGAACTATAGCTAATTTTAGTTAAAGGGAACCGTAAGCTATTATTAGTATAGGGGAACTATAACTAATTTTCTTATTATTAGTAAAAGGGAACGGTAACTAATATTAAAGAAACCGTGGCTTTGATTTAATTATATGTACACCTATTTTACCTTTTGATAAGGCAGTAACCGTAGGTTTGACTTTACTAATTGAGATCCATATTATTCTCCTTATTATTTGGGATAAGGGAATAGTGGGTAGTTACCTCCTTTTTATTAGGGAAATTGACCCTATAAATAGAGGATTCGGTTGTTCCTCAAATCGTGTAATTCGTATGAGCCATTAATTTCATACATTATTTTTGGAAAATCAACAAGAAATATTTTGTTCTAAAATTGCCAATTAACTTATAATATTTTCTTGTGCAACTCATTGATTTTATCTTTAGAGAATTTTATCCTTGTGTAAGGGTTTTTGAGAGAGTTATTTTAACTAGACTTGGGTGAGTCTAGGGGAGAATTAGATAGCTTCTAGTGAAGTTAGAGAAGAGATTAGCTTTTAGTGAAGCTAAGAGAGTTGCTTTGAGTGAAGCAATTGGAAAGAGAAGTTGGCCTAGTAGAGAACGCTTCGAGTGAAGCAAGGTGTTTAATGTAATTGTAACGAGTTGCCTTAAACATAGTAGAGTTTTGAAATCCCGTGGGGTCGTGGTTTTTCCTTCTATTTAGGCCTAGAAGGTTTCCACGTAAAAATCGTGTTGTCTCTTTCATTATTTCTCTCTAAGTTTAAGTTTTATTTCTTTAATCTAATTCCGCAAAAATAGGGCAAAAACACTTAAACTTGTAACAACAACAATTCACCCCCCTCTTGTTGTTGTTCCCATCTCTAACACAGTCTACAGAAAACAATCTCTTTATTATAAGCCTTATTTTATAGATAATTTAGGGTATATGCAAGGTGCCTAACCATGCAAGCCTAAGTTAAGAGACATCTAATATTAGTTTTTATTTGTTTACACTGATTTTATTTGAAGTAGTTTAATTACTTATTTTAAGGCTCTAAAATATATTTTTTAAAATGTAAAATAAACCATGCCTAAAAAGTGGGTAGTTTTGCTCAATTCCTATACAACGACTCTAGATTAATAACTATTATTTGTCAATTTGACAAATCATATCCACGTGGAGAGATTTGATAGGATAACATTTTCTAAATTATAATTTATCTTTATATGTTTTGCTTATTTTATTAATATGTTTTTTTTATAGTGATTTATATATCACAGTGATTGATTAGGATTTCCTAATCCCTATACTTTTAATATGATTGATTCAATTCATAACTTAGTACATATATTATTTAATATATGAAGGGCCTTAACATGTTATTTATCTAAGATTGCTAAAAGCTAAAAACATTAGGAGTAACTTCAAATTAAGGAGCAACAAAATATGATATTAGCCTTGATAATAATCAATATTAACATAAAATATTGTTGTCCACATGAATTTTCTAATTGAAAATGACCTACGTTTTTTTAAATATGCAAAAAAATTTATATGAAGAATGTAAAGAGTACAAGATAAAACTCAATAATATTTACAATACAATCTTGCAATGATCTTGTTACGTTTGTCTTCTCATAAGAACATGTAAAGATAGCAAATATACAAACATCCAGTGGACTAAGCTTTGATATCTTTTGTTTGCTACCTGTTTGACAATAAAAAAAACACATTAATTAGGGACAATTTAAAAGTATATCCTCGTGGGATTTAATAAATAAAGACTAACTTAAAGTGCGTCATAAAAAAATACCAGATAAAAAGTATTTGATAATTTATAATATATCTACATTTGTTATCAATTAATTAACAAAAATATTAATATATATTTTTTCTATATTTGTGATATTATAAAATATCATTTATCAGTACTAAGGTTTAATAGAATGATGGTAATATTTTATTGTCCATGTTTTAGTGTGCATAATAATAACCCACCAAACCCATCATTGTTAACAAAATTTTAAGATACCAAATTATTATGGTAGTTGATTTTTATTTTTGTTTTCAAAATTATCCCCAAGTGATTGGAAATTACTACTTAAATGAAGTCAAAATCATTTTAACATATTATGCTAAATTTCTTTTTCTTTTAAAAAGAAATTGCTTGTCAAAAAGAAAAAAACAATAATATATATTGGTAATAAGTTAAACATATCGAAAGTTTTTTGATTGATTTTCATTTATGGTTTTATTTGACTAATTTATATAAAAGTTGTGTTTTCTCGTATCAATACTTATATATATGATACTCATTTCATTTTACTTTGTTGGTTATATATATTTTAATAAAAATTGTGAGAATTTTTTAATCAGAGTGTAATCAATAACAAAATAAAACAGAGGAATTATATAATGAAAGACATACATTAATTTTGTATTGAAAGAACGTGAATATTTAGTATATTAAAAAATAGTGAAAAAAGTATTAAATATGAATAATAATGGTTTAATTGTAATTAATTACCTTAGAGGCAGAAGATATCAAAGAGATAGAAGTAGAAGGATTAGAAGAGTGTTGACGATCAAGATTAGATAGACCAACATTGTAAGCCATTCTACAATCAGGTTGAAATAACCCATAATTCCTCTCAGATGTGGGTCCAGGCTTCATATCTTCATTAAATAGAGCAAAAACATATACTTCAAGCCTATTATTAGGTCTCAAGGGTGTTCCTTCATTAGCCAATTGTCTTCTAACAAGATTTTTATTATAAGTTGCTGCATTTTCAACTGTAGCTCCAATCTCATTCGGGTCACCCATTGCGGGCCACCCGGTTTCTGAAACCCGTATATCTAACCCACCAAACCCCATTCGTGAAATTGCGAAAATAACGGCATCAACTTGAGCATATAACATGTTATCATAATGTAGTTTTGTGATAGGATCAACCATTCCTGAATTAGGGTTGAACAAAACATAGTCAAGTGGAATAAGTGTGGGGTCATCTTTATATGCAAAATAAGGGTACGCATTGACCCAAAATGATGAATTTGTACTTTGTAAGAAGTGCAAAAATTGGGTCATAACTCCGATTAATTCCGGCTTAAATGACCCGGCGGAAGGTGGGTAAGACTCTTGTAACACACCAGCTGATGTAGGGGAAAATACTTGAATGTACGAGTTGAGGCCGAGTTGAGTTAACGCGTTATGAACACTTATCATAGCAGGTACGATGTAGGAGGTTAAGGACGTATTGTCGTCGGTAAAAATTTCATTACCGACGGCAATGGCGGTGATTTTGGTGGCGGGAAAGTAGGGTTTAATGTGGGTAGTAACCCATTGGAAGGCTTGTTGAGGGTCCATTAGGGTGTTTAGCATGTTATTTTCAATAGTGACAATTAGGTCTACCCCTGAATTGGCAAATGTTTTTAAGACTTGTGGGTTTGTATCGTAGATTCTTGCCTTTGTGAGTTTTAATGATGTAATGAGGGATAATACGGTTTCCGGTGGAGGTAAGTTGTTGCCTACTTGACCATAGTTTATTCCCAAACATTCGACGTAATCTGAAACAGTCAACAGTTAAAAAAGTAATCATTAATTATATGTAATAGTCAATAATTAAAAATTAATTATTAATTTGATAATAAACAAATTTTTGTTTTTTCAAATGCAAAATTATATGAAGTTCTATTCTTTTGATGGTTATTTCTAAACAATTAATTTTTTTCAAACGTTTATTATTTTACTACTCCTTAAGTTACTTTTGATTGTCTACTTTGGATTTTGAATAAAAAACTTAAGTATAAGATTTTTGGAGATAATGTGGTATTACTACATTAAATATTTGCATAAAAGTAGTAAATGCAATGAAAATAAATAGATATAATACTATTGTACTACTAATATTACTATAATTTTAATATGGAAAATCATAAGGACACATTCTAGCATATTAATAAACATTGTGAAATTATATATTTTAAAAAAAGTTTTTTTTTATACAAATGAGGAGAAAAAAGCAAGAGAAAAATTTGATTATTTAAATATTTTAAAAATATATTTTTTTATCTAGGAAGAATATATTTTATATAAGTTAAATGAAAGCTTTAGAATAAAAAATTTATGTCTTTGAATCTAATAGAATACCATGTAGAAGTGGAATATGATAGCTACACTGTAGTCACGGAAGCAGGTAAAATGATATATTTTATTTTATTTTAGTTAGGAATATTTTTTTTCTCTTTTCTACACCGATTTACAGAAAAGGTCATAATTTCGATTTACTATTAGTTTTAATTCCCTTTCTTAATCTACTATTCTGTCCGTTTTATATATTCTTCTCAAATAAAATTTACGAATTATAGTGTCAAACTTTGACTATAAATTCTCTTCAATCTATATAAAAAAATATTCATGTGTGATTTTGAGAAATTCGTCTCAAAAAAATATTCATGTGTGATTTTGAGAAATTCGTCTCAAAAAAATATTCATGTGTGATTTTAAAAAATTCATTTCAAAGTATACTTTTTAAATATCAACTTATTAGAATTTTTGAAAAATCACAATTAAAATTATTTGAGTTAGAAAAAATGAAAATAGTAACAAAAGAAAGTCCAATGCAAATTGGATAAATTAGTGCTCGATAGCACCGACATATCAACCAAAAATACTTAAGCTTCATGGCCTATTATCAGTGTTCAATTTTTATATATAAATTCATTTATTTATAAAATTTGACAATTTAATTAAAATAATTACTATAAATAATGCAAACTTTTACTAATTTATCCATAATAATATCAAATTTTAATTAATTATGAATTACATCAAGAATATGGATGTTTGGCTAGAATAATATCAACGTTTATTTATAGTAGATTATTTGACAAAAAAAAAGTAAAATAGTGGTTAAATAAAAGTTAATATCATTCTAAAAATCACCTTATAAATTAATATTATTTATGATTAATTAAAACTTAAAATTATTAAAGAAAAATTAACAAAAATTTGTATCATTCACTAAATTTTTCTTAAATAAAATAATAATTAAAAAACAAGCTAAGTCAAATGGGTTGTTGACCTGGGCTGACTCTGTAAGACATTTGTCTAACCCAGCTTGGCCAGAGTCATAAAGAAGTCGTCCCCGGCCCTCCCGGCCCAGTCCAAACCCGTTTAGTTGAAGATCTCAAATAAGGACATATATTAGATCTTACCAGGAATTGAGAAAGAGATGAGGAGAAGCAATAAGTGGAATGTATAGCTTATTCCATAACCAAATAATAACTTCATTATAAAAACTATATATTATATATGGGGATGAGTATATGAAAAGGCGGGAAAATACAGTTGCAAATCTTGTAGCTCTTTAATGGATGATTTTGTAACTGTCGATAACGTCGCCTTGTTTTTCCTACAAGAAAAGCAATGGAGGAGGTTCGTGGGAATAAGGAAGAAAACGGAAGGAATTAGTTGAGGAAAGATTAGTATATATAATAATAATGCAAGGAAATAACTTTATTTTTTATTTTTTTTATTTTTTTATTTTTTATTTTTTATTATAGAATAAGCGGAGATGGTTAAGTGACAATTAAGTAAAGATTCATTTCTTCTTCTTTTACTTAATTAATTCAAATTTTGGAGTTTTCCCTAGCTTGCCTTAGCTTAAGTATAGTCCTCCGTCCTCTTCATTCTAGTATAGTTTCTGTTTTTGTCTATCTCACTTAGTTACTGCTCTCTGTGTTTTTTTTTTATTTGTTCACTTTAAGTTTTTCAATTTAGGTGAGAGCAATTTAACTTTGATTTTTGAAGTATATAATCAAGAGAAAATATATTTTGGCGGAATCTTGTTAGATTCGTCTTGATGTAAAAAATTTTAATATATAATTTTTACAAGTTTTTATTATGCGTACTATGAGATAAGATATCGAAGCTCAAAAATTACTTTGAAATACATGAAAAAGTAAAGTGGACAAAAAAAGGAACGGAGGAAGTATTTTTTGTCCGTTTGTTAAAATTGTTCTCATAAAGGAATGTTTGGAAAAATAAAGAAAAATATATATAATCTTTTAAATGATTGATCGGATGTTATTTTATTGAATGATAATTTAATGGAAGAAAGGTAAATGAAGAATATAAGCAATGAAAAATATTAAAATACAATGAGTGTAAAAAGTATGCAGATCAAAACTATTTAAAAATGTTTAAATAAAGTTAGTGGTAAATATGTGGAAACCATAAGCAATATGAAAATATTAAAAAGAAGTTAGTAGAAATGATATGGGAACCATAAGCATTAATAGAATATTAAAATGAGGATAAACAATGTTAATTATGTCTAAAATTTGGAATGTAAATGGAAAAAGATCTTTAGCAGAACAATGAATGGAACAACCCAAAATAACAAATAAGAACAACTTTAAGAAACAAAGGGAGTATATTCTTCTATTAAATGATCGTCTTTATTGTCTTATTTAAGTTTATTTCATCTATTTTAAACTTTTTTCACTTGTAGATTTATTCACATTATCTATATTTTTATCTAATTTTCTCAACAGTAATTTTTTTTTTAATATTTGTGATATTCTCATTACTCATACGGGGCGAATGAAAGAGTACAATAGTATATGCTTAAATCAACTGATTAAAGATGGCCTTGAAATTCAGTTGATTCACATTAATTAATAATAATAAAAGATAGCAATTTTAATAATTAATAAAAAGATTAATTCATGATTCATAATAACTTTCGAGCGTATATACGTATTAATTAAATAAATACATACAGTATTTTTCTTTTTTTAAATTGTGGGGGTAGTATTAGCTTTTTGACTTTACAACGACGCAACCACGCAGCTACCTTCAGGTTTGATGACAATTATCCTTAGATTATTAATGGTTTACTTCTTGTAAAAGGAAAGGAAAACAAATCCCACAGCCACAAGAGGAATTGTCTTTATTTGATTTGAGAATTAATACTTAGAATTTTCTACCTTCTTTTGCAAAACCACCCATGCGTAAAATCGCACAATATCAACCTACTCGTAAAATTATTTGTAAATAAAAAATTTCTTATTTAATTAGGGATATTAATAAGGGATGTAAAAAATTAACTCGACTTGTAAAGTCGCATAATATCAACCTACAACTCAAAAGCTGACTGCAGATTTGATAACTTATATATATAATTTGAAATAAATTGTGCGGTAGTATTATGACTTGACATATTGTTGATTACATTATGTTGTATTAAGAAGGATCCACATCCAAAATTAACCCAAAATATAGTTAAATCTTTATAACATATTAATTACAACTCGAATTTAATGCATTATGTATCAAGCATAATCTGATTCAGATAAAATGACCCGAGACCTGTAAAGTATCTAACACAGTTATATACTCGACCTACAATTGATCCAACTAGGCATGGCCACGGGGCGGGTTACCCGGAACCGAACCGGTCCCGAACCGCTTTGAACCGGATCCGGAACCGTTTGCGACAGGTTCCGAACCGCCCCGAACCGCGAAACCGTAAAACCGCCGGAAAAAGTTGCCGGAACCGTGAAACCGGGTAAAAAACCCGCGGTTTGGAACCGGAACCGGTCCGGGAGAACCGGTCCAACGGTTCCATGGAACCGGAACCGGGACCGGTCCGGTTGAACCGGCCCACCGGTTCCATGGAACCGGTTCGCCAAAAGTTACCGTTTATGACCGTTGAACTAGCCGTTGCATTTTTCATTATAAATACTCATCAATTTCAATCATTTTCATTCACAACTCATCTCTTCTCCTACTCTCTCTACTTACTCTCTCTACTTAATTCTTTAATTACGCAATTATTCTCTTAATTAAATAATTAGTCTTTTAATTATTTCTTAATTTAGTTAGTTACATAATTAATTAATTATTTATTTCTTAATTCTATATTTCTATTATTACTTCAATATTATCAATTTGTCTTCACTTTTGAAAAAAGCCACAAAAAAAGTTACTAAAGTGGCAAAATCATTGGGAGGTTCCAGTTCGTCCAAAAGAAAGGCCACTTCTACTCCGTCGGTATCAACAACACCTTCTATTAGTAATTATAATTATGAACATAATTATCCGGAAGGGTACGACCCGGAGTTACATAATTATGCAGAAGAAATGGAAAGAGAAATACAAATTGACGAAGAAGAAGAACAAGAAGAGGAACCAACGACCCCAATTGGGATAAATATATCTCGACAGTCATCAACAAGATCACATGAAGAACAAGGAGAACAACAACAACAAAGACAAGCTCGTGGTAAACGAGTCAATTTCCAAACTATTGGTTAGTTTTATAATTTTATTCTTCAAATTAATTAAACTTTAAATTATTTATTTATTTAATTATAGTTTTATAATTTTAAATTATTTATTTAGATGAAGATGAACCAGTAAGACAACCTTTTCCGGCAATGCCACCTCCTAGTGGTAGAGCTGTTTCACATGTGTGGTCGTATTTCACAAAAGAACCAACCGAGAATCCAGATATTTTCTTATGCACTTGTCAAATTTGTGAAAGTCAAGGAGTAAAGCCCTTAGTTTCATACAGTTTCGCCAGAGGTAAATACTTTTTAAGTTTTTTATACATACTGACATACATAATACATTGATACATTATATATTCATATTTTATAAACATTTATTTATTGTGTTTTGTGAATACGTGTTAGGTGGTGGTATGGGATCTTTTAACAAACATTTGGCAAAGAAGCATGGAATCACAAAAGAAACTCATGCAGCAAGCATGGAATCACAAGTGGAAGCCGACAGACACAATGGGACATTCCCATCACAGGTATGCCTTTTAGATACAATCGTAATGACATGATTGATGAATTTTCTAGGTACGTAATTTGTGATGAATTGCCTTTTAACCACGGTGAAAGTAGGGCATACGAGCGTCTCAATAGAAAAACTTTGCAACCACAATATAGAGCAATCCCTAGGAGCACTCTTAAAAGACGCACAATTAAATTATACAAATCAATGCGCTATGAATTAGTTGAAATGTTTAAATCGTTTAATGGTAGGGTTAGCATAACAACTGACATTTGGTCTGCTCCCCCACATTTAGAACCTTATATGTGTGTAACAGCACACTGGATAGATCGAAATTGGATTATGCAAAAAAGAATAATTGCTTTTGAGACAATGCCAGAAAGACATACCGGTGAAAACATAAAATATAGATTAGTAGAGATATGTAGAGAATGGAACTTATTAGATAAAATATTTTGTTGTTCAACTGATAATGCAACCGCGAACATTAAATGTATAGAACTTTTGTTTAACGAATCTGCTTTTAGTTTAATCCTTGGGGGTAGCTTATTACACATACGTTGTTGTGCGCATATAATTAACTTATCTTGCCAAGCAGGCATAAAACAATTAAGTGATTTATTAGAACCAATTAGGGATATAGTGAAATGGTTTAGGATCGGAAAGATAAAAAGACGATATAAACAATTATGTGACCAATACCAACTTAAAAAAGTGTATTGGTCATTAGATACTCCTACACGTTGGGGCTCAACCAACGATTTATTAAGAAAGGCGATTGCTTATCGCCCAGTAATAACACAACTATATAGTGAGTGTACAGATAGTTTCATAGCTGATGACACTTGGGAATTAGCTACAGGTGTACATAACATATTAGAAGCGTATGACCACGCGACTAAGATTTTTTCTTATGTTTATGAACCGAACGTTCACTTAGTGATAAGTGAATGTATTACTATTTTTTTATCATCTCCTTAAATATACACATGAAGATACTAACCCAAAATTGAGGCCGATTCTTGCAGATATGATGGAAAAATGGCAAGCATATTTTACCGATTTTCCTTATATTTATGGAATCGCAACCATTTTGGACCCACGTTTTAAAACCGAGGTCCTTACTAAAGTAATAGGATTTTATTACCAATCGTTAGATCGCCCGTCTACTGATGTATATAATTATGTAGGAACATGTAAAAAATATTTAGCAGAACTCTATGATTTTTACGCTAGTGTATATAACTCGAAACGCGATATGTCTAGGCGTGCTAGCGTTTCGGCACGTCCCTCTTACTATAATTCGGTAATAGCTAACATAATGACTCAAGATGATAGTTTTGTAGGATCATCTTCTTCTTCCTCGACCTCATATTTAGAACTAGATAGTTATCTTAAACACCACTTTGAAATAGACCAAAGTATCTATGATATTTTGGAGTGGTGGAAAGAAAAATCTGTTAAATTTCCCATTTTATCGAGAATTGCAAAGGATATCCTTGCAATTCCCGCGTCAACAATTGCGTCGGAGTCTGCTTTTAGTGCAGGTAGAAGAGTTTTGGACGAAAAGCGATCTCGTCTTGCTCCACATAGTATTCAAATATGTGTTTGCAAGAAAGATTGGGATCAAGCGGAGATTCGAACACAAGGACTAAGGAATGATGATAATCAAGACGACGATGATGATCCATGGATGATGATGGATACATCTGCATCATCGTCAGGAGGAGAGTCAGCGGAAGCATCTAATCAACCACATGATGATGACGAAGACGAATAGGATCAATCCGACTAACGACAACGATAAATCAACATTCAACAACTATTAATAAAAGGTATGACAAAGAACTACGTGGGCTTTGATTCCTTCGGGATACGTAGGCAGCTTAGTATTCATTTGGGTACTAGGTTCAAGTCCATTTTCTCCCTCTTTTTTTATTAATCATCTTTATCGACATTATCATTGATTCGTTTCTTATTAATTTATTTTTTTCATTCTTTTTAGTAAATATTTCAATAACGATGACAACTTGACATGCAATGAATTTCGCTAATAATCAAGTAATCATCAAAGGTACGTCCGCGATATTATAGTATTTTTTTTATTATATAAATATTTAAAGAAAAAATAAAAATGGAACCGATGGTCCGACCCGCCCGTCCCGTGAGTTGGAACCGCCTCATGAACCGCCAAGGAACCGTTTGGAACCGCCCGGAACCGGAACCGTTCGCGACAGGTTCCAAATGGAACCGGAACCGGGTGGAACCGGAACCGGATGGAACTGGAACGGAACCGGACCAACCCGGACCGTGGCCATGCCTAGATCCAACCAAACTTGAAGCATTTGTAGAGAGAATTAAAAGGCACAAGGTTAGGGTTTAATTGAGAGTTCCCTTAAAATCTTCGTGCCTTTGTGTAAGGGATTAGTGAGCGATCATCGTGTGTAATGTCTCGTAAGTCGTAACATTGCAATTTATAATACAATTTGAATTCTCATTGTTTGTGTGGATTTTATTATTCTATTGAGCTATACCTTTTTAAAGACCTGATCAAGAATAGGGACAGTTGAATGCGTCTTATCCACGTCTTAGATTGCTGATTATGTTCCACTTACCTATTGTTGTTATTGTTCCTTACCTTTTACATATCGTTCTTTTACTCTCTTTTTACCTTTCTACCTTCTTATTTTTACTTTTTTCTTTCCTATGTATTTTATTTATTTTTATTCTTTTTTAATTATTTTTAATGGTCATCGGGTGTTGTAAATTGCAGGCTACCAGACATATTCAATTTCTTTGAGGTTTTTTTTATGAACCGAGGGACTCTTTGACCGCATTCTCTTTTATGGGTATGAATTGTCGTCTTTCTTCCCTCTCCAGATCCTGAACATAGTTTTCCTATAAGCGGGATATACTGAATATGATGACGATAAATGACAGTCATCTCTTGAATACAATTGTGATTCATGTTCACTGTGTTTTCTTCATTATTTTGATTACTATCGGAGATGATCTTGTACTTAAAATGTAACTTCTCCTTTAGGATCCTCGTCATTACTTAAAATGTAATGGAGAGTCTATTTCTTAATCTAATGATTAGAACTGTTAGATGGTGAAAAATAAGAGGTATTTTGAGATTTTATTTTTTATTTTAAAATGAGTGTCAAAATCTTAACATGTGTAATTAGTAATATGAATAAGTAATGGAGAGGATTCTAATACACATTACATGTTTTTCTGTGAGAGAAGATCTCTTTAAGAGACCACTTCTAATTAGGCCGACCCATTATATATTTTTAAAAATATTATAAGTAGGCATTAAGAATTATGTAAGTAGACTTTTAAGATATTGAAAATAGGTTATTAAGGATACAATAAGTAAGCATTAAGGATAATGTAAGCAGACATTAAGAATACGGTAATTAGACATTAATCCTTAATGGGATGGGCTTGAGATACGTCTCTCAAAAAGACGGTCTCTCAAGAGACTAGCCGTACACATTATGGGGCCAGTAAGAAAGAGAGAATATAAGAGCAAGTGCCCAATTAAAAACGGATATATTTAGTGAAAGATTGAAAAAAATAAGATAAATAAACAATTTAATTCCGAATATAAGATTCGGGAAAACTTATGTCCCAAAATAAGCTTCCGTACATCCAAACCTAGCCTCGGGTAAGTCGCTATTAGTAACAGCGAATGAGGAGAAAAAAAAAAAATTAAAAGGCCCTAAGTCGCTGTTAGTAACAGCGACTTAAGGAGTTGACCAGTCAACCCCTTAAGTCGCTGTTACTAACAGCGACTTATAAAAAAAAAATAATAAAATAATTTTTTTTTTTTAAAATTTTAATAGTACTGAACTTGAAGTAGCTGTATTTTTTTGTTTTTGGAGCAGCTTGTTTTTTAACCTTCAAACAATTATTTAATAGCAGATGAACTAACTATATAAACTTGTTATTGTTTGATTAATCTTCCGATGTGGGATTGTTTTCTGGAACACATCAAAATAATAGTGGTGGGTCTGATCAAGGTTGTCAAAGTAATATTGGCCAGAGGCAGAAAGAAGCTATAAAAAGTTGTCCTTCAAAGCAAGGATCTCGTAAGAAAAGAACATATATCTTTACGTCAGGTGTTGTTACTAGATCCAGAATAAAAGAGATGCTCATGAAAACTAGGCAACAATCCAAGTGTTATTTCACACCCGAGACTCGTGGACAGTCTGTAATAGAGAAATTCAATGCTGGCCCAGTGAAGCCAAAGAAGAAACAGAACAAGTTAAGTCTTAACAATACTCTAGCGGAAAGTAAGAAGGAATCATCAAACATAGGACGAGTGATTGTTGGTGACAAGAGAAGACAGAGTGCTCTAGAAGGACAACTAACTAATGATTCACCTCAACCATCTAAAAGACAAAGTTTGCAAGGTAAAGTTAAACCAGCTGTTCAGGACGCTGTGCAGCGTATGAATAATGCTGATGATTTAGCGTGCAATCCAAGAGAAACACATTTGGATGGGGGCGTAGACATCGGAATAGAATTTACTCACAGACGGACAAGATCAAAGAGAAGAAGCAGTCTTCAGTGTGCACAACGTCCAAAGGATAGGGAAGATTTGTTTTCCGGTGCAATGTCATCATTTGAAGATGCTCATCGGCTGCCTTGCAAGAAGCAGGATGCATGTTCTCCTCCTGCCAAAGGAACCTTGGGTTCACCAACGGTTGATGGTACTCCTGAAAACTTGCAAAAACCATCTACTAGGGAAGATTTGTTTTCCGGTGCAATGTCATCATTTATTTTGATGTGTTCCAGAAAACAATCCCACATCGGAAGATTAATCAAACAATAACAAGTTTATATAGTTAGTTCATCTGCTATTAAATAATTGTTTGAAGGTTAAAAAACAAGCTGCTTCAAAAACAAAAAAATACAGCTACTTCAAGTTCTGTACTATTAAAATTTAAAAAAAAAAAAAATTATTATTATTATTATTATTTTTTTTTTATAAGTCGCTGTTAGTAACAGCGACTTAAGGGGTTGACTGGTCAACTCCTTAAGTCGCTGTTACTAACAGCGACTTAGGGCCTTTTAATTTTTTTTTTCTCCTCATTCGCTATTACTAACAGCGACTTACCCGAGGCTAGGCTTGGATGTACGGAAGCTTATTTTGGGACATAAGTTTTCCCGAATCTTATATTCGGAATTAAATTGTTTATTTATCTTATTTTTTTCAATCTTTCTATATTTAGTTTGGGTTGTGTTTTAATAATATAGGCTTATTAAGTCAAATTAGGCCCACCTATTATTGTGCAGTATTGTTTTTACGAAACACAAATTTTTTAGGCCAAATTTTGTATGAGATGGTTTTATTGTGAGATGCATTTATAAATGAATTGAATAGCCTAGTTATTATAAATTATGAGTATATAGGTCCTTGTTATGAGATCGTCTTACCAAGAGACGATCTATCACTAGAGACAGCCGCTAGTATGGACAGTCCAACAAAAAAAATGCTAAAATACCATCAACTTTAACCCGTTAAACACTTTTATCAAAACTTAAAATGTCAATTCCAACCTTTAAAACCTATATGCCAAGTCTTAATCTTCTTTCACAAAAGACTTAACTTTATTTTTCAACTACCTAATTCAACTCTTAAACACCCATTCAAAGACGGTTAAAATGATACTTAAGGCATAAAAATCTCTAGTTTAAGGTTTAGCATCCCTACTTCAAGTCTTCATTTTCCTTTTCCGTTGCTTAAAAACTTGAAATGTCTACTCTAGTCTCCAAGGTTTACACTTGTCGATTTCAAAGCTTAAAATACTTATTTCAAGATGTCATTTCAAACTTTAAAATAGCAACTCTAAATGATAATATTTAAAAAATTAAATTATTTTCGAAAAAGGTTGGATTTACGAAATGGATTGGGGCTATGAGTTGTTGCACGTATGTGGCTGTATTACAAGAGATTCACTGTTACACAAATTGATGTATAAGATGGCCTCTTTGTGAGATAGGTCTCATTTATGAGTTAAAACAGTCCAGCGAATAAAAAGTATGAGTATATAAGCTCTTTGTTTTGAAGTCATCTCAGCAAGAAACTATCTCATAAAAGTGCAAATTATGAAAACACAAATTCTTGTGAGAGACCATCTCTAATTGGGCCGGCTCATTATATAATTTTAAAATATTATAAGTAGGCATTAAGAATGATATAAGTAGACACTTAAGATATTGAAATTAGTCATTAAGGATACGGTAAGTAAGCATTAGAATAATGTAATTAGGCATTAAGGATATGGTAAGTAGACATTATTCTTTAATGGACTGGGCTTGAGATATGTCTCTCAAACAGACGGTCTCTCAAGAGACTAGCTGTTATAAAAATATAAACTCTTATTTAAGGCGATTAAATATAAGCTTTTTGCTTAAGGTTGTATCACCGTGAGACTTACATGAGAGTAGCCATTGTTAGAAATACTTTTTTAAAGGCTTTTGCTCCAACAAGGCTTTTACCTAAACTCATAGATATATCTTTGATGCAGAAAGGATTTAGCGTAGCCCATTTATTTATAACTTATGATTATCTTGGTGCCCGGTGGAGCTGGATGAGCTAGATGGGCTTCGTCATGTTGTGCTTCAATGTAAAGGTTCTACATGAATTGACATACGCACCATTTTGATATCTCTCACTACAATAAAATTAACTTTTTTAATATACGAATTAAAAAAATATCACCGATTTATATTTTTAGTGAAGTAATTGTTGGTTTTTATTTTAAGTTCCACAATAAAGTTATAATATTTGAGAAATTAATAATTAAGATGAGTGAATTTAAGAGAATTGCTAGTATGAGAATGACCTTAAATATACATAATATAAATATATTCTAAACTTAATTTTTTTTTTCTCTTTTCCTTTCGTTTAATTTGATTAAAATACCAAAACCTTCTCTCTCACGCGATGGAACCAAAGGAAGAAATCAAACTCCATCTTCTTCCTCTGATTTCTTCTTCCTCTGATTCCTTTTGCATTCTTCCTCTGAATTTCGAAAGAAGAACAACAGTTGGCCGTCTTCTTTGTCTTCGATTTTCGAAAGAAGTGCAACAATGGCTGTTGCTCCTTGATTTTGATTTTTGAAGAACGAAACCCATCTTTTTCCCTCTGATTTCTGGTAGTAATACACAAAGAACAACATCAGGTATAGTTTCCCTTCTTTTATTTAAATTTCGAGCACATTTGTAACATTCATCTTCATGTTATCTGATTTCGAACCCTAGCCATCTTTGATTGGATTTTCATGTAATATCAACAATTTTATTTTGTAGGATTTTATCCCATTGAAATGGTAGCATCACAGTAGCAGCCGAAACCCTTTCCTTTGATCTAAATTCTGCCGCAAACCAAGGAAGCCAATACAAACCTTGTTTCAATTGATTTTGCATCAAATTCAGAATAACCTTGTTTCCTGTTCTTGATTTCTGCCGCAAACAGTAAAATTCATCTCCTTCCATTTCTTTGGTTTTTGGTTCTTCCGTTTTGCTTTTCTTGGTTAAGGCATTATCAATGTAGAACATTCTTGTGATTTTCATTTATTTTTCTTTACCTATTATTGATCATCAAATCTACTAGTCTCATGGAAGTGACGTGATCTCAAGAATTAGTGTGGGTATGCTTATTCATATTAGAGTACATGAAATTTTTGATGTTTATTATTGAATTGGTGGACTTCTGGTTTGTAGGGTAGAATACTTATCTCTGTGGTTAATTGTGTGCATTCTTGGAGGAAAATGATTGTAGATAAATAACATTAGATAACTTAGTTAAGAAATAATTAAAAGTGATTAAAGAAGAAATAATTGGTGTTCTTGATTGAATTATGTGGTTCTTGGAAGTATTGTTAATGGTGAGTTAAATGTTTGTTTTACTTGTGATTGGAAATACAAAGGAAATGGAGGTTGTTAATCTTGAAGAGAAATTGACAATTACAGGTCATGGTTATAAAATCTTGATGGAAAATCGGGAGATTAGAATAAAACATGTGTGATTTAAATGATTTGAAATGTTAGAATAAATTTTGGTTACGCTACAGTCTTAGGAGGAGATGTGATAAAGTTATATGTTAGTATTAAGTATCGAACGCCCTTTGGTGATTATGAGTATTGTTATGCTTCAATAGACGATTTCTCGGCGGAACCATTCTAGCTGATAACTGCGAATTGAACCCAACTCTTTGAAGCGTCGTCTTTGGTGAGTAGTAGCAGTCCCTTAAAGGTTCTGATCAGACTACATTTCTTGAAAATAAACTTTTTATTAAAGCTCTTTTGAAATTGAAAATTGTTGAGACAAATGTTGTTGTGACTGCTTATGTTGATATTATGATATGGATTGGGCTTGCGAGCTGGTCATTGACAGAGTTGACGAACATTGTTCCCTACTTCCTATTTTTTAAAGCGAGTTGTCATTCAGATATTGACTAGCTTCACCCGAGAGCGACATAGCCATAGAGCTATGGGGCACCTCTCAAACTAGACTCCTTATGCACACATAGATCTAGGAAACTGATGTTGCTTTTAAACACTTATTTGGAAACTATTGTGTTTGTTGTTTTGGATTGTTACTTCTCATTCAGTTTAATCTGACCCTCTGTTGTTTCCATCTTTTAGTTTGATCACAGATCGGAATCGGTCGGGAATGATGGGTTAGCGGTGTTCAATAGCGTTCCAAGGATGTATATTGAGCTGAGCACGTGAGAATTTGTAGTTTTGTGTTAGGTTTTTGGATAAATGTATATTAGTCTTGGTTGTGTTGGTTATATTGAACTCGAAGTGAATTGTATGATTACTTGTGTTTTAGTTAGATGTTTGGTTTGAAAATTAGCTGAGTTAGTTACATTAAAGAGCTGGTGACCCATTTGCTCAAGTTTTGGAAGTGTGATTTAAGTTTCTTGGGAAATGAACCCCGTGATGACCTTGTTTACTCAGTCAACGGTAAGTCGGGTTGTTACAAAAGTAATTTGGTGACATATATAGTTATTATTATA
>NC_080055.1:21590751-21645751 GCF_026212465.1 Amaranthus tricolor
CTTGATGATTATTTTGTAAGCATGATTTAACTATCGCATCATAAGCTTGTTGAGGAAATTGTACTCGGCTTTATCGCTGACCGATTTAATCGGCTATCATTCGTATTATGGATGACAGTATTTCGCAGGTTTATTTAGCTCAGGTTTTGATCCAGGCCGCAACTTTAATTATTCTATCGAGGACTTAGCTAAATTGATTTTACTTGATGATTTGATGACTATATTGTACTTATGTTTTTTTTATCGTATTTAAGCAAACCTTATGTTATATTTTTTCAGTTGTAAGATTTTTAACTTACGTTTTAAATGGTTTTAGTTTAAATGGTTTTTAGCAGTTCGGTGTTTTACACTTCCGCATTATTTATCTTAAGTATAATTATTAATGTTAATTATCTATTGAAAGTGCCGCTCCTGCTACATGTGGTATCAGAGCTAAAGTTACTGGAATCTTGAAATTTTAGTTCCATGTTAAAGGCTCGATAGCCGACTTTTAAAAAAAGAATTTTCAAATGCTTTTCAAAACAAGTCTTTCTAAAAATTCTATTTGTTTTCTATGTGCTTATGTGACTATGTGTAAAATTACGTGCCAGATCAATTAAGTTAATGTGAAAGTTAATCACATGTTTAAAAATTTTTAGGTAAGAAAGTTAACTTGTGTAAGTGAATGCTGCTAAAAGGTCTAATAAATGTCACTAAATCTAATATATATGCCATTAGAAATTTAAAATAATAACATTTAAATTAAATGTGACTAAATATTTCCACTAAAATTATATTTTGTTGTAGTGTTTTGATCCTATTAATTTGATACCTTTTAACAATTAATCAAAATAAATTATAGTAGTATATAAAACAAAATGTAGTCAAATAGTATGTCATATTCGCATCCATGTGTATTTTAAAGTATTATATTTTGATAACTAAACACATTAAATTTTAAAAATTTAGGAGTTATACTTATGTTCAAAATTAAAGATATTGATAATTAAAATGATATATAATGCAATTCAACAATGAATGGATATTAGGTAAGAATATAAAAATATTTCATCTGATTCGAAAAATGGTTTGATACCTACCTGCATCCACCAACATATTAACCATTGAATGTAAAATCGATAACATTATATCCATCATCGACCCTAAAACGACTTGTACTATATATTTACTTTTTAAAAATGGCAAGCCGAGTTCGACTTACATATAACCTGTTATTGACTCGATACAACTTAAAATGGATATAGTAGTCATATACTATATAATATGACTCAAAGTGACTAGTGACCAAGAGATTTGACTCAATATCAACTCCACCCATAATTGACACGATCTACCATCAATATAACCTTCAAATGACCTTGATTTGATATCCAAATGACTTGTAGTTGCTCATCTTGATATCAAACTAATACTTTGACCTGATATTCGTAAAAACCTGACCCAAAAATAATTGGTTTAACTATTATTTAACTCCTCTTTTCTAATATAATCACAAGTTGAGTGCTACTGTTGTGATAGAGTGATACCTCTTATTGCTATTTTGATAGGAATATTTTAAAATCATAGCTAGTGAAATAAGAAAAATAAGTATGGTTCTTTAGAATTTAATTTTGGGATTTAATTTTGAATGGAAGATTTTGTTAGGATTTAAAATTTGGATTTTATTTTACATATGAAATAAGAAAAAATAAGTATGGTTCTTTTAAATTTATTTAAGATCGTATAGGTTCAAATAAAATTTCAATGTAAATAATTTATCTGAAAATTAGTAAAAACTTGCAATTCATAAATTGATTTTAATTTAACTTATCAGTTATCACACCCTATTGTAAATTTTACTCCAACTCAATGCGTTCCGTCTAAAGTTAACTTGAAATCAAAATAACAAAAACCTAAGATTTTTCAAGTCGATTATAACCTAAAACATAATATAATAGACCATAATACAATGAGTTGATATTAACTCCAACAAAGATCAAATTAATAATTTTAGCGCTAACCGTCTTCTAAACATATTCTAAATAAAGTGCTACTATAACCTAACATCAAAAGAGGGGGCATGTAGAGAAGGAGTAGGGGTTTTATTCCTTTGCTTATTCAAGAATATATTGGTGATCGATTGAAGTCAATTAAGCTTTTAATATTATTATTTAAGTATATATAAGTTGATAGTCAATCCATAATAAAAGAATCTGTAATCACTACAATTACTTTGCACATTACTACAATTAACAATTTCAAACATTTTCAAGTAGACATTTATATAAGATTTGACTAGAAATTTAGAAAAATGCTAAGGCATCAATATTGAATGGCTGTTTAAGAATTGGACCTTGTTTTAGTGGGAGTATATCGTAAAAATATGATTTTAGTCACGGTCGTGAAATGAATTTCACGACAATATAAATGATTTTGCGGTCAATGTGGCCTATATTTCGATCGCGATACAATAATACAACCTTATTTTTGTACTATGATTGGGGCATGTATTAATTTGCCTGGCTGCAACTTAATTAGTTCGATTCTCACGAACTCAATTCTTCCCTCAGTCTATCTTATAATAAAAATATAATCTTAATTTTAAACTATTATTATCATCGTATTCTAGATATTCTATTTATAGGAAACTGTTTCTAGGTTAGTTTTGAATGGAAGGTCTAAAGAAAAAGTGACGAGTATGCAACTTTCCAGTGTGCTTTTCCACTTTCAAGTAACACTTTTGAATTCGTTGTAATAGTAAGAAAACAAAATGGCCATTATCCTTTATTCCACATTGAGATTTTCCAATTAACCTGAATTTATTCCATGAATATGTAATAATATGTCAACCTAATAAAATCTTTTATTTTAAACTATATATGTATGTGAAGAAAGCAAGAAATCATATTCTAATTCTAGGAAACACAAAATACAATTACAATGTTAAAAGATTTATATTTTTAAAGATTCTTAAGAGGAATTAGAAAACCTTTTATATGCTCGTTCATTATTCTCACTTGTCATTTTGGATAGTTCAATTTGTTGTTCCTGTAAAGAATCTTTCTATTCATATCGTAAATTTTGAACATAATTAATCTTGTGTGTCCTCATTTTAATATTCTAACAATGCCTATGGTTGTCACACATTTTTCACTAACTTTATTTTAACATTTTTATATTGCTTATAGTCCTTATATATTTGTCACTAACTTTATTTACACATTTTTTTAATAGTTGTGGACTTGTAGTCCCAATATCCACTAGCTTTGTTTTAATATTTTTTTGCTTATGGGCTTCACTTTTCCTCCATAAAATTTATTACTCAATATAACATATTTATCAACTAAATGATTCTATTTTTCTTAATTATAGTAAACATTATTTGTGAAAACAACTTTAAGAAACGAAGGTAGTACAATAATTAAAAAAAGAAAAAAAAAACTCTCATTGTATTGTATTTAAAAGTATTTATATAAACATTTATGAGATACATAAGAAAATTATTTTATCAAAGATACATGGCAAACACAGGCACATAAATGATGAGTTCATTCAGGTTATTAGTTTAATTTCAAATGAGGTTTTTCGAGTTAGTTTAAAACTAAAATCTATTTTATATTCATATTAATTTTATATAATTATAAATCTATTTTTAAAGTCGGGTCAAATTAAATTTAATTATAAAATTTAATCCCATAATAGTTGGATTTGTTTGTAATAGTATTTGTTAGAGTACCAAACCCACTAAGATGTGGCAAATAGTAAAAGATATAAGCAAGTTAGGATGATGAACCTCAATAGTATATTTGTAATGTATAGTTTATGTCACCCAATAAGTCTAATTTGGACTAAGGCACCACATGCAAACTAGACAACTAACTTTTTTTGTTTATCCAATATCCATCCAACTCAACTTTGAGATAAAATCTTAAGCTTAATATAATGTGAATTGGCATGATTTGGCTTTATTTATACTACTATATGTCATCAATGGACATATACTAATAGTCCATCCATTCCTTTAATTTAACAATTAAGTATGTACACATATACACATAATTATTCTATACACTTCTATATTCACTCACTTAACCAAACTTGTAAAAATGAGTGATTAATTTATGATAACTATGTCAAGCAAAAATGTAACAATGGCAAAGCATCATACTTCCATCACAAGTGGTGGCATGACACATAATATTCCATTGGAATAAAGGTGCTTATTTTGTTTAATTATGTGATTGTGAGCTCATTTGATACCCCATGAAACATGTATTCTTTTTTTAAAAATTGAAAATATTTAGTATGATCTCAACTTAGTACGAAAAAGAATAATTATTGCTTTTTGGTAATTAATTGTATTTTTTTTAAAATTACTTCATTGATTGGATTATTATTTGAGTTCTGAACGAAAATGCATTGAATAAAATACAGTTGTAAAAAGTTGTTTGAATTAGAAAAAGATAATTCTCAAAACTAGTATTTGTAATTTGTTAAAATTAGCTTAGGAAAAAAAAATAATCTTTATTGAACATATTAGTTAGTTTTGTAGGTTTTAGGTTTCAGATATATTTTTATGTGACTTTTCATCAAGATTCATATCATGCTCAATAACTCACCATAAAATATGAAAACATTTATGGTTTACAATGTCAACTATAGGAGAGATTTATGAGTTGTTATATATTAATTTAATTGAAGATATAGTGCTAAAGTAAACTAAATTGATCCATTGTGATGAATAACTCACCATACAATATGAAAACATCTTATTCATCCATTGTGTCCAAGGGCAAAGTCGAGATTTTTACAAATGTGTTATATTTTTTACACTTTTTAAACTATATATGAAGTGTTAATGAGGGGGCCAAAGCCAAATTACAATGATCGATACACCATTGTGAGGCTATTGTCAATGATAAAATTTTGAGGAGAGGGCTTACGAAAATAGAGAGAGGAAGAGAATATAATTTTTTAAGGGAGGAGGTTGTAAGGAAAATCAGTGAAGTAATAAAGTGTAAAGTCTTAATAAAAATGCGTAAAATTAAATTCTTGTGGTTATAACGAAGAACATTATTCTCCTCAATTTCTTAAAATTTGTCATATAAAAAAGTACTCATAAATAAACATCAAATAGATACTTCAAAAGAGGAATTAATAAAATAACAAGTTATAAAATCAAAATTGAAAAAAATACTATTTATTTTACAAATGACTTATCATTTAAATAAAAGATTGGCACTATGTACTCTAACAATCATCACATTTCAAGTTCAACACAAACAAAGAAAAAATTGAAGATGACATAATAATAAAGTGTAAATTAACATCAATTCATATTTGGGTGAGCAATATATGCATTTCTTGTCATGTCCTAATTCCAATCCCTAAGCAAATGCTTCAAAATAAGTTACTTTTATGACATATTAATATATTATTACAGTTATTTTTTCTACGTCTTTAAATTTATTACTGAAAGTGATATATTATGAAAAAAAAAAATATAATATTAATTTGCAAAGTGAAAACAAAATGATAGGTATTAGTGCCACATCTTGCTACTAGAGTACTCCGTTTTGATCATAACAATAGTAAGAATTGAAAGACAAGATAACCAACATCATCCTAAACTACAATGGAGATTGACTATACTTGCACATAACACTTTTATGTTCCCAAAATCTCATTTTTCACTCTTCTCATCATTACCATTTGTCCCCTCTTCTCCTATCCCCACAATCTTTTCACTTTTGTTTTTTTTTTTTGTTACAAAAATAATTGAAGGATAACTAAAGAAATAACCAAGAAATTAAGCATTACAAACTAATTTATTTTTGCCTAACTAGTTACACTTTTTATTATCTTCATTATGAGTTTCCATTGAACAAAAATTATCTTCCAACATCACATTGCCCTCTTTCTCCTTCTCCTCTTGATCACCACCAACACCACCGCCGCCGCCGCCACCGCCATGCATCATTTCAAGCTCTCTTTTCTCTTCTTCTTGATCATCAAAACTCGAATTTAAGGCTCTTCTTCCATTTTTACCCTCCATTCTTTTCTTCAACTCCTCCAATAGTTCCTTCAATGCCTTCATTTTTTCCCTCCTATGCCTAATCAAAACCTCGCTCACATCGGCCGGAGTCATCCTCGCCTTGTCCACCACCCTCTCGAACTCGTTCAACGTCTCCATTTCGATATCACCTTCCTCTAACCCCAAATAATTCTTCACTAAAATCTTCAATGCTTCAAATGAACAATAACTCAAATGAATGTGCATATCCATTCTTCCACTCCTAAGCAATGCAGGATCAAGTTTCTCCACATGGTTCGTTGTAAACACAAATATCCTTTCACTCCCACAACATGACCATAACCCGTCGGTAAAATTCAGCAAGCCCGACAGTGTTACCGACCCGGGCCTGGTTGGCCCGTCGTCAAGCCCGTGATGGGAGTAGAGTAATTGACGGTTTTTCGACCGCTCTTTCGATTGTCGATCAGACAAATCGATCGAGCAGTCGATATCCTCGATAACAATAATCGATTTCGAAGTTGTCTTCATGAGAAGTTTTCTTAGCTCAGAATTGGACCCCACTTCAGTAATCTCAAGATCGTATATGTCGTAATTAAGGTAATTAGCCATCGCTGCTATCATACTAGACTTTCCAGTCCCGGGCGGGCCGTACAGTAAATATCCACGCTTCCAGGCCCGGCCTGTTGAGCGATAAAATGATTCCCCGTTAGCAAACTCCTTGAGATCAGCCATGATCTCTGCTTTCCGTCTCGGTTCGATCGCCAGCGTATCAAACGTGGACGGGTGCTTAAAGGGAACCGATTCCCACGGGTGACCCGGTCGGGCCGCGTCCATGGACCCGCCCCGGGAATTGGTATATAAATACCTATCCTGATTCTGTCTCCGAATTTCTCCGGCTCGATCCATGATGTGATCCAAATACGGACCCAACACCATATTTTTGGACCCTTTTTTGACCCGAAGAGTAAACCCGCGTTTTTCATCGGGTACGGGTCTCCATGAGAAGGATTGTGGGGGTCTTTGGGTTACAATGTGCTCCCACTGAACTGAAACGCCGTTAAAAGAATCAAACAGTGTGTCATTGTGGGCCAACCCAAAAGTAACGGCGGAGGAGTTAACAGAGCGAGTTAAACTCAATCTTCCGGCAGAAGCAGCGGTGGCGGCTGCGGTGGAGCTAAGATAGAGTTGAACGGAGTTATACAATTCGTTAGTGTTAACGCCGTCAATTTCTGTAATGTCAAAGTAACAATAAGAAGAGAAGTAACTGGAAATTGTGTATAAGAATTTCAGAAAAGAGTAGCGAAATGAAGGTGGGAAAATGGTTGTTAAGAGACTTTGACAAAAAGCTAAAACACCCATTAATGAAGCTAATGAAGTCCAAAATTCTCTCATGATTTTCAATTTTTTTGAGAATTAAAGGTATTAGTTTTGTGGGTTTTTTTGAGAGATTTTGTGGGTTGTTTGAGAAATTTTGTGGGCGTATGATGATTTTATTTATAGGAATAAGGAGGAGAGAGAAGAATAATGAACATTAATTTTAAAAATAGAGATGTACATTCAGTTATCTGGTCGGTTTTGAGTTAAGTATTTTAAATAGGGTTTAAATTAGATTTTATGTTCTTATTGATTTTGACTTAATTATAAATTTATTTTTAAATCGAATTAAATTAAATTTGATTATAAAATCAGGTATACATTGTTAAAAAGGAGAGAGAATACGAAAAGAAACAATAAAAAATGAAAAAAGAAGTGAATTAAATGATTTAATGATGGAGATTTAGAGAAGAAATGGGTAGCTATTGTGTTATAGGGGGAGTGAGTAGAAGGGAGAAGAGGGAAGGATGAAAACAAAAGAAATGAAGGGGATTTTTGGATTGATTTTATATGTTTTCAATTGAGAAAGACATGATATCATCACAAGGGACAGAAAGATTGGCGTCTTTTATGTGTAGTATTAGTAGGTTATCATTTGTTTCTTTGATCTCTTTTCCACCCTCTTTTTGTCTTGTTTTTTCTTTCTCTAGATTTATTTGGTACTAGTAGTACATTTTAGTGTGAAGTTCTATTAGGTCATATCATGTTTGGTTTATGTCTAAAATTGTAAATTTAACGAAAATTATAATATGAGACAGCTCAATTATAAATTGCATTTAATATAAGAGTTAAATAATTCAATTAATATAAATTATATTAATATGAGTTTTATGTTTTGAGGTAGGCTCTCTGAAAGACGATTTTTCAAAAGATTAACACAATAAATTTTAATAGATTATTAGTTTTTGACTAACACTTACTAAATTGCTAAAGAAAGCAATTAAAGTTGAGTTAAACTAGATAACGGAGAAATATGAGGGTAAAAATGACCCATTAAACTAATTTTTAGAGTTGAGTCTTACCTCAGTGGCAAAATTATCATATTTTCCGGGTGAGATATAATTTAATTTTCATTAACTATCGTTCAACCTATCCTGTAAGTCTGTAATCAAAACAATTTTAGAAGCAAATTATATTTTTATATGAAAATAAAATCCAACCAATAAAATATATTATCAAAAGGTAACATTTATCTAAAAATTCATTAATTAGGAAAACTTTGAAAAAAAAATATTTTTAAAAGAAACAGTAATTAAATAGTAGTATTTGATTTCTTAACTTTTGAGTCTTGCCACCCAATAGTTGGCAATTATATCTTAAAAAGAAAAAAGAATATTTCATGTAATAGGAAAGAAAATCTTTTTGATAACTAAAGAAAACTAATTTTGGAATTTCGCACCTGAAATAGGTAATGAAATAACCACATTGGTATGATATTATTCGCTTTGGGCTTAGCTCATATAGATTAATTTTTGGACACCTTTTCAAAAGACATTATGCTAATTTGAAGTTGAATTACTTATATGTTTGTCAATATTTTTTAATTTTTTCGAAGTAGAATTTGAAATGTATACTCAACAATCCTTCCCTTAGACCAAAACCCACATTGCTCGTGTACACTCCACTAATGAGCCCATACTGATTTCCAGTGGCGGACCAAGGAATTTCAAACTGGGGTACAAAATACGAACGCCATGTCGTTCGGATAATCGAATAAATTTTTTTAAAAATTAAAAAATTACAACACATAATAGAATCAATAGTTAAAGTCTTACAATCCAAAATAACAATAAAAGTCTTACAATACTTAAAGTCTTACAATCCAAAATAACAATAAAAGTCTTACAATACTTAAAGTCTTACACTAATACACTTGAAAATTACAAATTCATCCTTCGAGTCTTCATACTTTTAAAACGATCAATAATCATTTCATCGGAAACATATAGAAACACTTCCTTCTCAATAAAAGTAACCAAACAATCATTCATAAGTTGATCACCCATGCTATTTCTCAACTTACTTTTGACATATGTCATTGCGGAAAACACTCTTTCTACACTTGTCGTAGCAACAGGAAGAATCAACATCAACTTGATTAGCAAATGTATAAGAGGAAATGTCTCATGTCTCTTTGTTTCAACAAGCATCATGGAAAGAGAATTGATATCTTTCAAATCATGAAATCTTTCATCGTTTAACATAGCATCCAAGAACACATCGAGTTGAAGATCAAGAGCCGTTAAATCATTACATGAAAACTCCTCGGGATATAAAGAAGCAAGTTTAAGTATCTTCTCTTTATCAAAAGATGAAAAGTTACCTTGAGGACTTAGAGAGACCATGCATGTAAGTAACTCCATGTTAATCTCATTAAAACAGTTATCAAGCTCTTGAAGATGCAAATCAATTACTTCCAAAAAGATTCCAACCATAAAATGATGTAGATTTGTAGCTTGTTGAACAAAACGTCTTCCTCTTCCTTGAGGCACATAATGAGCATCCATAGATGGAACATCAATCTCGTGTTTAGTACAAAATGTAATAGCTTTTTTTAAGAGATTATCCCATCCTTCATCTCTCATCTTTTGCAACACATTTTTTGTAGTACTAACAAGTCTAATGGCATTAACAATATCTTGTTCCTTTCTTTGTAAAGCAATACATAAATCATTAGTGTAGCCAAAGATAATCAACATCATATGAGCCACAAAACAAAATCGAATGACTCCAAAAATCCCAAAACAATTTGAGCTTTGAACTTATCGTCCGAAGTGCCATGTTTTCCAATCCATTCAAGTACTTCAATAATTGAAGGAAACAAGTTCGTGATATTTATTAGACACTTGTAATGAGATCCCCAACGTGTATCTCCCGGCCCACTCAAACCACGTTCTTGATTTAAACCCGATCCACTTTCAATTTCCCCCACTTCCAATGCTTGAGCCACTACTTGAGCTTGCTTTTTTCGAATCATGTCTCTTCTCTTACAAGAAGCTCCAACCACATTCAACAAGTTTGCAAGTACTTCAAAAAGCCAACCACAACTATCATTCTTTTTAGCAACCGCAACTAGAGCTAGTTGTAGTTGATGTGCAAAACAATGAATGTAGTAGGCTCTTGGAGTCATAATCAAACTCTTAAGGCCATTGATTTCACCTCTCATGTTACTCGCCCCATCATACCCTTGACCTCTTATCATGGATGGACTCAATGAATATTCCATAAGTAAGGAAAAAATTGCATCTTTAAGAGATAAAGCGGTAGTGTCACCCACATGTACAATGCCTAAAAAGCGTTCCACTACCGATCCACTTTCTCTTTTAACAAACCGCAAAACAAGAGCTAGTTGTTCTTTTTGAGACACATCACTTGATTCATCGGCCAAAATAGAAAAGTAACCATCTCCAACCTCTTCTATTATGTGCTTGGTAGTCTCCTTTGCACAACAATTGATAATGTCTTTTTGAATTTTGGGAGATGTCAATTGACAATTTTTGGGTCCATTTTGGAAAGTATGTTGTTTGACTTCGTCAACCTTCTCCCCTAACCACTTCAAAAGCTCAAGAAAGTTACCCCTACTATTTGACTCCTCACTTTCATCATGTCTCCGGAATGCCAAACCTTGGCCCAAAAGAAATCTCAAACAAGTTAAGGATGCATTCAAACGAATATGATATGAATCCATTTGAGCTTGACTCGCATTATCAAACACAACTTCAATTGATGTCTTTTTTGCATCTCTTAGATTCACATATTTCTCATAAGCAACATTATGAGCACTTTTAACTCCACCAACATGCTTTTGAAACCTATCCGGTTTATTCCACCATTTAGACCCTCCATTAACAAATGCATCACCCCCATTGTAAATTTCAACATCCCTCTTGAACAAATAACAAGCAAAGCAAAATGCGGCATCTTTTTCAACACTATATTCAAGCCAATCCCATTTTTTGAACCAATTGACACTAAAACGGCGTAAACCACTTACTTGTTTTTGAGGGGAAACTTGTGTTTTTGGTTGGAAAGGTTTTTTAAGAATATAAGCTCTCCTAACCGGATTTCTTTCATTTGGGGGATAATCCATTATGTTTTTTCTCAATCCCGGGTCATGAGGAAGAAGTTCAACATCATACACCCAATCATCATCCAATGGTTCATCACAATCATCATCCAATGGTTCATCACAAGCACTTGAACCACCTCTTTCCATATTAACATCTTGAGTTGGAGGGGAACTTAAAGGAGAAGGAGGAGAGTCAATGGTTTCGTTAAATGATCCTTGGGATTTCATTCTTTTAAACAAGAATTCACGAAGATTGGGTTGTTTATCCTCGGCTTTTGACTTCTTTGAACTTGAACTACTTGACATTTCCTAATTAAATTAAATACAATAATCTATTCTAAGTGTCAATTCTAAGTGTCCAACAATAATCTAACAATAATTCAATTACTAATTTATTTCAAACTAATAAATAACAAGTAACAACTAAACTTGGAAGTCAGAAATCACAATTCAATTAAATTAACTAATTAACATTTAACAAACAAATAAGAAGCTCCAACATGGACCAACAACATCAAATCAAGTATTCAACTAATCAACTGTATATTCAAGTAATCAAGTAATAATCAAATTAAGTATCTAAATTTAACCAACAAACAATGAAACAAATTAGTAAATCAACAAATTATAATTAGGGATTTAGCCATTTAGGGAATTAGGGTTCATAAATGAAGAAATAATAATTAGGGTTCATAAATATACGGCGTGACGGCGGTGGCACTGGGGACTGGGGAGGTAGGGAGCGGAGAGCGCCGGAGGTACGACGTCGACGTGGGTTGACAGTAGGGCGGCGAGCCGACGAGGGAGCAATCTTTGCGATCGCGTGCTGTGTTTCCCCTTTCCCGTGTTTTCTTTCTGTTCTTTTCTGTTCTCTTTCTTTCTTTCTGTTCTTTTCTGTTCTCTTTCTTTCTTTTCTGTTCTCTTTCCCGTGTAATGGGTTTTAATTTTTTTTCCTCTTTTTTATTTTTCAAACTGGGGTACAACCGTACCCCCTTGTCAATCAATTGGGTCCGCCCCTGCTGATTTCTTGACCACCATGTCAAGAAGACGCTCGATACAAGTCACCAAGACCAGATTCTCCCATTGCGAGGTCACACTGAGAACCCGCCCACATATCTTCTCTAGCCATCCAACATGCTACTCACAGTGTTGTCCCATAGTATACGTCTTTTCCTGATAAAACCTTCAGCTTTTAATACCAATTATTGGGTCTACTAACCTAAATGATCTACGTTAGTAACATATTGTCTATTTTGATCCGAGTCCATACAAATTTGTTTTTGGGTACCTTCTTAAAAGCTCATACTAATTTCGAGTTGGATAACTTATATGTTTGTTAACACTTAATTTTTGATGTGAAACTTTAAATGTACAATATCATTCTATTCTTTTTAAATTTTATTTATTTGTCATTACACTTATTTCACAGAATAATGTCACTGACAGAGTAATTGTTGTTATTCCCACAAGGAATGTTCATGGGAAGTAAGAATAATAAATCTTAGGAAAAATTGTCTAGAATAATCTCACCTATTGTCCATCTATTGTGAATAATCCTTACTATAGATTATTTCTAAATAATTCAACCTTTGAATATTATTTGCTGACAACACCCATTTTCACATTTGACCGGCTACTGTAGCTACCTTCTAGTCTTTGGTGGTCGGTACCTATAATAGCCGGTTAAAATGTGAAAATGAGTGTTGTCAACAAATAACATACAAAGGCTAAATTATTTTAAAATAATCAATAGTAGAGATTATTCGCAACATATGGATAATAAGTAGGATTATTCTAGACAATCTTTCCTAACTCTTATAGATGGTGAACATATTATTTTATTAAATAATCAATTTGATGGAGAAAAAATAGGAACAATAAACATAAAATATATGGGAAATTTTATGTGCATATGTTAACCAAGGTTTTTTAAAATCTACGCGATAACCTTGAGGTTCAATTAAACCTTAGGAAACTTTTTTGAAATCCAAACATTTAATATTTAAATTTGTATCTAACATTTAAATTTCGAATCAGACATCCAATTTGATTATAATTTCGAATCAAATAACCTATTATTTGAATCACATTTTTGCATCATCACATAGTTTTGTTCGGTCCAAAAAGTAGGTTACATGTCATACATGATACATCCTTCTCTTTGTTGTATAGGAGTAAATGGCGGACTCTTTACGTACAATCCTAGTTACAAATAATATTGAAGGGTTTTGGATTTAATTCGTCACAACTAAGAGTGTTCAATAGGCTAGATTAGAGCTGGGTTGGGCTTAAATAAATAAAGGCCTGTTTGGATAAGGGTTCTTTAACTTAATATGGGCTTTAAATGGAAAATTTGAATAAAATAAGATTATTTAACAATTTTATTCCAAAAATAAGCTTCGTAAAAACTTTATTCCCAAAATAAGTGTTCGTACATCCAAACCTAGGCTTGGTGTAATGTCGCTGTTAATAACAGCGAAATAAAGAAAAAAAATTGAGTCAAGCCTCAAGTTGTGTTAGTAATAGCGACTTAAGGAGTTGACCAGTAAAACCTTAATGTCGCTGTTACTAACAGCGACTTCATGTTTGACTGGTCAACTCCTTAAGTCGTTGTCTGTTAGTAACAATGACTTGAGGCTTGACCCAATATTTTTTTTTTGACTCTTTTGTACAAATTAAAATAGCCGTTGTTAATTTGAAAAATAGCCGTTACGAAGTTGAAAATAGCCGTTGTAATTATGTTCTATAAATAACTTCATCATTTCCTTACTTTATTGTATCCAATCTACATCATTCTTGTTGTAGTGAATCAATTTTTAAAGGTAAAATAAAGTATTATGTTAGTCTTATTCTCAATTTATAAATGTTAATATTATTTTTGAATGTTTACTTACGTTACTATATTATATATGTTTCGTAGATGTCAAACGAGCATTCTATTGAAAGAGCTTTGTGATTGTGGTTATGAAGTTGAGATTAATACAGATTGGAGCGACTTCGATCCTGGGCGTGATTTTGTTGCTTGTCCTTTCTACTTGATTGAAGGATTAGGATGCACATACTTTAGATGGATTGATCCAGAGGGTACCAAATGGAAGACAAACCTAAGAATACGGCTTGAAAAAGAAAAACAAGAGCTTAAAGATGAGGTTTTTAATCTCAAGAGACAAATAGATGATATGGCACATAGGAAAGAAGAGATTCAAAGGATTATGAGAAAGTTTAAGAAGCAATCTTAGTTAGCGACGGTGGTGTAACTTAACGAATGAACTATGTAATTTGATATATATTCGTTGAACATGAATGAAATTATGTTGATATTTTGAGAGCATTTTCCATATTTGAATATGATTGTCTTTTTATTTTTGATTTAATGCATGCTGCATTCTTGGCGGAATGATTCATCGTCGAAAAGTCTGAGTACTTAACATCATTTCATTCATAATAAACGTGTGATAATACGATTAAAATATATACATCTACATATATAGTACAAATTGTACACAAAAGTCCAAGTGTTACAAATACTGAATATGTACAAATGTTCAATATATACAAAATGTCACTAATGTTCAATATATACAAACAGTATTCTAATGCTAATCCTCCTCCTGTACCCTGTCTAACTGTGACGGTTTACGACGCCTCATACGATAGTAAGAGGCTGTCGCATAACGCTCGGGTAGGGAAGGTGATTGATACTGTGATGATGTGGCACCTTGTGAGGACCCGGCACCGTAGTTGGGGCACGTTAAATCAACCACCTAAAGATCAACGTCGGCTTGTTGAGGAGATGACCCGTACTCGTACATAGTGGTGTCGGGCACAGTCACTTCTGGAATGAAATGCTGAAACTGCGTCCCTAGTAGTATGCCTTGGGCAATCTCCCGTACAGGCTCCTCTTGGGTGGAGCTGATGACAGATGCAATGCCATGTGCCTGCATTAAGACTTAAGTATTAATGAAATGTATAACGTGTAAGTTCTATGGATAATAATAGACGTTGAAGAATACTTACAAAGTGTGTCATCCTCGGTGCTGCGGGAGTGTACTGGACTGCCGCGATGATACCTCGTGGTGTCATCCATCGACGAGTAATGGAGAGGAACCACGGCTTGTAATCCGCCGAAGTAGGTGCGCCTACAGCCTCGATCGGCGCACCTTCAGCCAGCAGCTCTAGCTTGTGCTCCCAACGAGCGACATGGCGCATGTTGATCTCGAGCCAGTTCTTGGGATCCCGACCCTTGCGTCAGCTGTGATGGAGCTCCGCCTCTATGTCACAGGGCGGCGGGATGCTCTGTACCATCCCAAATTGGCGCAATACGCGCTCAGGGAGATGCACTTCGACTATGTCGAAGCAAATCAGAGGTACAGATGCTCTCCACGCCCCTGACAATAAGCCCGAGTGCTGAGGCAATGCAGCGTATGCCTCAGTGGGGTAAGGGTCCCATTGAAACTACACGTGAAAATGTAATTAATAATTTACGTACATGATGGTTACGATACGAGATTGGTTGGAGAAGTTTTTACCTAGTAAGCTCGAAGTAGATCAAATTGATCGCGGTAGAACCCCACGCTTGATCCTGTGTGGGTCCTTGTACGACTTTCAAAGGACCACCGAGATCCATACGGCACATGTGGGGGGGGGGGGGGAGAATTGGTGGCGCAAATGCACCACGTCCCACACTCCTCATCGGTTGACCAATAAGAATGTGCTCCCATGCCCAAAGCTATGAATTACAGATATTAGTAAGTAAACGAAACACAAAAATATTTAATAAAAGAAATAAAGCGGTAACATGTAAAGTTAGTATTACCTGCAAAATAATCAGGGGCCCAGCGATCTCCTTCACGTTCTTCACAAAGTCTCCTGTACAGATACGCTAGGGCTGCGGAACCCCAGCTGTACCTGGAGATGACCTCCCATGGCGCATCAAGCAACGTCAAGTACAATAGTTGTACCCGGTTGCCAATCTTGTCGGAGAACAAGACAGCACCAATCAGATATAAGAGATACGCCCTAGCGTATATCTCAACGGTAGCCTCATCAGCACCTTCAAAGAGGTGTGAGAAGTTCTGCGCAAGCTATGTTACGCTCAGACTACTCCCTTTGGCTACCTTTGCGAGAGGTCGGACTCCTAATAATCTATGGACTTTGTCTTGCCAACTTTCGAGTTGGCGTCCAACGGTGCACACATCATGTCCCTCGATGAAGCCGTGTAAGCACAGCTACGTTAAGTAAAATGACAGTAGCCTCACCTAGAGGTAGGTGGAAGGTATGGGTCTCCTAGCGCCACCGCTCGACTAAAGCCGTGACTAGTGACCTTGACGTGCAAGTTCTAGTGTCGTGACCGTTACTACCACACCGTCGACAAGCGTTGCGTCTCCGCGATACTTCGTCCATTTCGTTCGTGATCCTCTTGGACTTAGGTCTTCCTAGTCCATGAATGTGATCTGGATCGTGTATCACCTCAACACCGGTGTATTGAGGCTATGACCTCTTACTTATCAATCAACGGCAAGAATATGGATTCATATGTGTTCACATAGCTCTGGGTAGTGTAGCAGGAGTCCAAAAAACGCTCATACGATAAGTGTCGTTTAATACAAACAGCAAGAACATGAGAACAAGGTAAGTGATATATGGAGGGTTTGTTACAAGTGCATTTCATCTCTCTCATATCCACACTTTGTATTTTACCACCCTTGGCGGATCCTCTATTACCACGTCCAGTTTTAACTTAGAAAATGCCTCGTCTGTAGTCAAATGCAATGATCTCATAGTAGTTTTCCTTCTCAGTGTTACGGGTGATAATTCTTGTGGCGTGTGAAGTGTACTTATTTCCCCCAATTAGCCATGCATTTGCATTCTCGCGTCTTTTAACAAAATAATCATTAACACGATAGAAAGTGAACTCCACAAGAGTAGTTATAGGCAAGAAACGTACACCCTTCATCACGTTATTGAATACTTCGGCTAATTTGGTATTAGTAACACCATACCTATACCCTCCATCATGACAGATTGACCATTTACACATATCACCAACTTGATCAATCCAAAAAAGAGCTTCTCAATTAGCAAAACCAATGGTCTTCAATCCCTCGATGAACTTATATGATTGTCTTTGCTCTGCAGTCCTTCCATGCATCTTCTTCAACTTAACATTTCCCATTTGACAGTTGAAGTTACTTAACAGATGCCGCAAGCAAAACCTATGATGGGCATTCGGAGGTTGCCATTCCGGCTCCTCCATGGATGCTAGAATGCTCGCACGTCTATCGGAAATAACACATAAACCTGGACTATGCATCACATACTTACGAACACACACCATAAACCAAGACCACGCAACTATGCATTCTTTCTCGACCAAAGCAAAGGCAAGCGGGAAGATTCCCTTGTTCCCATCTTGAGCAATCGCAGTTAACAATGTATGGCGATACTTACCATACAAATGTGTTCCGTCAATGGCAATAAGAGGTTTGTAATACTTGAACCCCTCAATACTAGTTTTAAAAGCCCAGATTACACGTTGGAAAGTTCTAATACTAGGACGGACGTACACACCAACATCATTATCTTCCTTAAAGAACCACTCAACTACAGTCCTGGGGTTAGAAACTTGCAATGCTTTAACGAAGCGTGGAAGAAGAGGATAAGAATCTTCCCATGTACCATAGATGGAGAGAAGGGCTTGTTGTTTTGCAAACCATGCCCGCTTATAGGTCACTTGGACACCAAATTGGTCTTTCACCATTTGTCGCACCACAGAGACCTTAATTGATGGGTCTTCAGCAACACAATTTCTAATAAGATTGTTAATCACGGAAGATGTCAAATGAATGTGTCTAGCTGACACATTTTCAGTACTTAATACACACCCTCATGCTTCCCTTTATATGTAACAATCTCCCATGAAGGTGAATAGGAGCTCTTCCTAGCCATAAGCCTCCAAGCACACCCTCTCTTACACTTCAAGGTGAGCACGGTTTGATTTGAAGTCTCAGTTCGGTACTCAACGTTCCTATGAATATGATACAATCTAACTGCATCCAACAACGCATCCTTGTTATCAAACATCATACCCTTTTGAAACTCTCCTTCATCAGTGTAGGTTGTATCACAATCCCAAGACCTCCAAGAGTTGTCCTCAACGTGTTCATCTAGAGGGGGAACTAGTGCATAAGGTGTAGGAGCAATGATTGTTGGAATGTTGCCTATGCTCATGTCATTAGCTAGAGCTTCCTCGTCAACATCCACATCGTCCTCAGAAGGAGGTTCTACGAATTCATTACTCTCACTATTAACATCACCCCAAGGCTCATTTGTATCTTCTAAGTAAAAAGTATCATCATTTGTGACTTGAAATTGAAGTTGATTAGGTTCATTAGAAGTATAAGAGGAAGATGGCATAAACGGATTTTGGGTTTCTTGGATAGGGAAGGGCGTATGAGAAGGAGCAGAAGAAGTTACATTCAGGAATGCATTTGTTTCCACAACATTGATATTTGGATTTCCTAGGGGTACCTCTTCTACATACAACTCTAAAGAAAGAGTAGAGGTAGACCTTGAATACTCCCACATTGTATCTGTAGCCTCCTCATCCTCAACTAGGGATGGTCAAGGTCCAGGACCCTGTTGGACCCGCCCCGGACCCGCCCCTTTTTTAAGGGTCTGGGTCTTAATTTTTGAGACCCATCGGATCCGAATCCGGGTCTGGATCCAAAAAAAATATGACGGGTCCGGGTCCGGGTCCTAAGGTGAAGACCCGGACCCGGACCCTAAACTTTAAATTTTATATTTTAAATTTCTGAATTCTGATTTTTCTTTGCCTAAATGAAAACCGTTTTTGCAACTTTCCCCAAACTCCAGTAAGCACTAACCCTAATTTTTCTTTCTCCTCTAACATCTCTGCGCCTCCATCGCCATTCAACCTCCATCGCTATTCGCCATCACCAGCCGTCTTCTCCACTTCAATCGAGACTCCAGGTAGTCCATTTCTTTGGTTTTCTTTAATTTTTCTTTAATTTGGTAGTAGTTTCAATGTATTTTGTGGTTTTATTGTGTTGATTGTTGAAGAACCGCAATTTTAATGTGCCTTTATTCACAATTCGATGGTAAACATTGGAAGAAACTTGAAGGAAATAGCTGAAACTGACATTAATTTGAAGCAAAATCACAAAAAATTTCATGTGCAGATTCACACTATCTGTTTCTGTTTTCAATTTCTGTTTTCAATTCTCGTTTTTTAATGTTAAAACACTTAATCTTTGTGGGTACTGGTACTGGAGTATTGTTGTATTGGTTTTGATTTCTGTTCTGTTTTCAATGAAGAATAAGGAAGTTTTGATTTCTGTTCTGTTTTCAGTTCTTAAACTGTTTCTGTTTTCAATCTTATACTGAAGTATTGTTGTATTTGTTTTAATTTCTGTTCTGTTTTCAATGAGGAATGAGGAAGTTTTGATTTCTGTTCTGTTTTCGATTCTTATTCTGTTTCTGTTTTCAATTCTTATACTGTAGTATTGCTGTATTGGTTTATTCATTTGATTTGATTTGAAAACAAATTTAGATTTATTGTTATTGATAATAAGTTGCTTACAAAAATACAAAAAGACTCGAAAAAGGTTCAATTTTGACAAATCAAAGAGGCTTTGTATAAGACCCATTAAGGACCCATTAAGAACCCTAGGATTCGGGTCTGAGTCTGAAAATTTTGGACCCTTAGGGTCCGGATCCGGGTCTGGATCCAAAAAAATAACAGGGTCCGGGTCCGGGTCTGGCCAGACCCGCCCCATAACCATCCCTATCCTCAACCGGAAAATCTAACAAATCTCCACTCATATTGTACTTAAAACTTACATTAACAGTACTTCTTGTAGTGTCTATGCCAATCTTAGAGCATATAAAATGTTTAAATTCATTCAAATCCATGTGTGAGTTGCATGCAAACAGTTTACGTCTTCCCCCAACATACTTAACATTGTTACTACTGGATCGAATTGAACCATTCCAAAAGCATACAACAGTCACACGAAATGAAGCCATTTCTACAACAATACATATAAAATCAACATCACCATCAGGTTCATAAATATATACTACATAACAAAATTGATTTAATTTAGGGTATAAGTGTAAATTCATGAACAAGCAACCTCAATATGAAGATCATGGCAAATAACAAGTACATTTGATATATTCATAGAGTATAAGTGTAAATGACCACCATAAATGACATACTTTTTAAATTCAACAAGAACTAAAAAATTTATAATAAAAACGTACCTTAATAGGCTGTAGATCAACAACAAGTACTAAATTTCAAGTTTAAGAACCTGCATTTATGTGAAATTTCATGAACATGTTGTGAACCCTAATTTTCGAGAATGGAAAAATGCAGAAAAAAATAGTACTTTAAGTGAACGTAGGAAGATGACAGAACTAATTAGTAGTACAAACTTGAAATTTGATGAAATTAATTGAAGGATTGAAATTGATTTTAATGGTGGAAAGAAGAGGGAGATCTCGTAGGTTACAAACTTGAGTGACGAAGTAAACTGAAATGAGGAAAAAGAAAAGCTGAAAATTTAAGTCGCATTGAGTCGCTGTTAATAACAGCGACTTAATGCTTTACTAATTTTTTATTTTTTTTATTTCGCTGTTAATAAGTGCGACTTTACACAAACTTAGGTTTGGATGTACGGACGCTTATTTTGGGAATTAAGTTATTCCGAAGCTTATTTTTGGAATAAAGTTGTTAAATAATCTTATTTTTTCAAATTTTCCTTTAAATGGCTTTAAATGAACCGGCTTTGAAAGCCCTGTTCGGCCCATTTTTATTACTAAAAATTATTTTAATCTCCAATTATCAATTTATAACAAATAAATTATCATTTATAATAAATATTTTGAAAAATATGAATAATCTCCATTGGTATCGTCATTTATAATATTTAAGTTATCCATCAATTATACTATTTACAAAGGTCCGTTTTCGACCCTTATTGAGCCCTTTTGTAGACTGTTTCATTTTAATTATAGTAGAACCCGCTTTCGGACCAACCCATTTTCAACCCGGCCCTTACAAAGCCCTTTAAAAAACGGTTCGAATAAGGGCTAAAAATGAAAGTCAGACCCATTAAACACCCCTAATCACTAACACCCAAATCAACGAGATAGATTAAACAATCAATAACTAAAGCCTTGAATTTGGGGGGTGACATTTTAACATGCAAGAGGTCTATCGATTTGTGTTAATCGAAGACGGTTTAGCTTAATTCTCTAGTCCTACATAACTTCAGATGGGTGTTTACACGTTAAGGTTTAGGACCACTTACTTAAATTTAACTAATGACAAATGTTTGGAATTCTTAAGCTTCTAGGCCCCTCGACTACAACAAAAGTCATTAACATTATTCAAGCAAGATAACAACTACTAATGATAATCAAGATAAATATTAACATGTAATTCATATATCCTTCAATATTAATCATTAATTATTCTCTTATCATGTTATAAATTTATAATGTACTATTTTTAAAAAGCAAATATAACAGTTTTGTTCTCCTCTATAGGTATGAGCTGCCGTCGTTCTTCCCTCTCCAGACCCTGATCATAGTTTTCTATAAGCGGAATACATTAGGTATGATAATGATGATGAAATATAACAGTTTTATTGAAACAGAGAAAAATATTATATAAGAATATGTATTTTCAAGTTTTTTGATTTAAGGACACTTTTTGATGAATAGATGAACAAATTGTAACTAATTTCTTATGTTATCACTTTATATGACTAAATTTGTCCCAATTGATTAAAATTAAGTATGATTCGACTTATTTTAAAAATAAAATTTAATTATCAAAATATTTAGGTAAATATAAAAGCAAAAGTTGATTTAATGTTAAATATCACACTCAAAATACGCTCATAGCATGAGCATCAAATATACGCCACTCCTCCGGTTCTCCGTATAAGGTAGCTCCTAACATTTAAACAAATAAAAGAATCCCATCCCACGACTCGGGTATAAAGGAGTATAGTTTTCTTACAAGATTTGGTCATATGGTATCTTTACATGCATTCATCATGGAGGAAAGCCACCAAGTGAGTTAGTCTTATTTGATTGAGATAGTTCCTCGCTTTCAAAATACTTATAACATTTGATTTTTCACGTAGTCCAATGTAATCTATTTTAATTGTTAATATCTCTAGTTACGTATAATATAAAATTATAAAAATTTGATATTAATCATCTTTACGTTGAGACGAATCAAACAAAATCCCATTTTACTATATTTTAACTTATAAATTAAAAACTAATTCAAATAAAAAATGATGAATAAATAGTGCTATTTTTACAATGTTGCAAGTAAATCGGAACAGATAAAATGTAAACTAAAGATTTGGATATAATAAATCTAAATAATGAGATATTTAGAAATAAGAGTTGAAATACACAGAATAAAAATAGTGAAATGACATTCAAAAATAAAAATAAAGTAAATTTATTATGATGGATTAAAATTGAAAATAATGAGACAAATCAAGTGTAACATAAGAGCCAAGAGTATGGCATTGATAGCATTTTACGGTGCAAGTAAAGCTCAGCCAAAGTTATCTCTGTGGTACTCCATCTAAGTATGTCAAAAGTAAAAGCTCATAAAAAATGTAAAAGTCTTAGTATAGATTTCATCCACAATATTTTAATGTGTAAATTTAATATTTTTTACATTCTGAAATATCCGTTATATTACGGTTATTGACACTATTCATCGTTGAAGTTTTTTATATATATCGCGGCTAGTGCAAGTATAGTTGAACGGAGAAAGTAATAACAAGTATTTCTCAATAATTATACTTGATAATATTTCTCAATTAAAAATACTTACTATTTTAACGAGTGCTTTTAAAGGTTAATGCACATTAGAATATTACACAAGACTTTTTTCGATCATAAAAAAGACAAAGAAGGTGTGAGCTGTGAATAAGAGTGTCACGTTCATGCAAAAAGTTCTGAGTCGAGCAACCAATGAATACGCCATCGTTAACAACAAAATGTGATCCTAAGCCTAAGCCTAACAGAATCTTCTGATATTTCTGGTCTGTGCCTCTGTCAGCCTCCTGGGATATGATTCTCCTTTAAATTTGTTGCTTCTTCAAGAGATTTGGTTTGGTACTTGGTGTTTCTCAAAGAAGATGGTAATCTTGAATTCATCCTATTTCATTGGCTACCTTCAAAGTGTAACTTAATTTCATTCTACTATGATCTTATGGTTATTACCCATTGGAGTTTTACTTTATTTCCTATGAGCTTGTCCTTAAACAATGATACTCCCTCCTATTCATCTTAAGAGTCTCATTTTACTTTTCACGGATTTTAAAGAGAGTTAAAAGTGGGACCCTAAGGGTAGAAAAGAGAGTGGTATTATGGGTTTTTAATGTAAGGGAGGAAAATTAGTATGGATAATGAAGGGTATATTTGAAAATCGGATAAAGTTACTAAGGGCATAAAAGTCAAAAACCCATACCAAAAATAGAAATGGGACAATTAAGGTGACTTGACCATAAAAGAAAATGGGGAGTATAATAATTTCCACTTATAATTTTGTTGGTATTTAAGTTGATTAGTGGAATTATAGAGATTGACAAGGTAAGTCGATGTGTACATGCTTATTTAGCAGAAATAAACAATCTAAAGCATCCTGCAGGAAAACAATGTATTGAAATTCAGTTTGGGTCTAAATGCAATAACAGACAAACCAAAGCTCTAAATGTTCAAAATAAGGTTTTAACTCTTATTTATCCGCAACATGCTAAAAGGGTTGAAACTCGAACGAATAACTTTTTTTAAACCTGTCAATGTAAATCCACACTAAACTCACCTTTGTCTCTTCTAATTGTTTCTTTGTAATTTACTCCTCTACTCTTAATCATAATAAGAGTTAATTAGTTTATGAAAGTTTGGAAAGTAGACTCTTTCTAAATGAAAGCTCTTATTTTACTTAACTTTTCTAAAATATTTTTCAAAATACACTTAAGAGGTTGCTTGATATAAAAATTACATATGTAATAGAATTGTAATATTTGAAGAATAGATTTGGTAAAGATAAACCTTATTGTTATCATTTTCTAGTATGAAGATGAAGAATAAATCACTTATTTTGAAGCACGTGCTATTTAATTTAACACAATTTTAGAAAAAAAATAAATAAGGTGAAATAATAACACTCATTAAGTGAATCCCAATTAATAATATAGTAAATCTCAACCGTAAATAATGATGTGTAACTAGAAATAGGTCAAAATAGTTAGATTTAACTTTCAATCACATTTTACCTAGTTTTTTCAGTACTTTCGAATATGATTATTTTCGAATTACGTGGCAAAATTTTTGGATAATAAGCCACTAATTTCCCATTGAGATTCTAAATCAATTTTATGTCAGATTAAATTTTGACACATCTACTTTTCACCATCAAAATCATTAAAAAAAAAGAAAGTTATGATTAATGAAGAGGACTATCATACAAGTGGAATACAAATTATGCAGAGAAGACCCTTGAAGCCCCCACACAAAAAAAAAGATTGTAGGAGAAACATAACACATTGAGATGTTACTTCCTCCATTAATCAGAAAGAAAGCAAAGACTCATCATGGTCCACACAAGCTTGTATTACTGATGACGCCAATAAAAATCATGCATATAATAAGCCAAATTAGATTGAATACCAATACATTTATTTATGGCAAATACATAATTGATTGTAACACCTAAAGTATATAAAAAAATAACATAACATGCTATTCTTTTCAGAGAAAAGCACAAAATCTCTCAAAAATGAGATTGATTATGATTTATCCGCACAAAAAACCTATAGTCAAATAAAGCATATTATGATATGCTCATTTTTGTACCTTTAAACTATCCAAAAACTGGGTCTGAATCCCATTAATGCTTTTAAATGGTATAATCATGGATACATTTGGGTTACTAATTTTAACATTCGGGTAAACACTGCCCATTTCGAGCTCTAAATATGGTATGTTCCGAAACAAAATCATCCATGCAGGGCATCAACCAAAGTTCTTGGGCAGATGGCCGCAGTTCAAGGTTTAAGAGCCAGCGCAACACCAAACTTAGAAGAGGAATTCTTGGCCTTGGTGTCGTACTCGGCTGAAAATGTAACTAGAGACTTAGGCCTCCATTCATGTTGCCATAGCATTCCAACTTTGCCGTCATCAGAGTATCGTGTTTTTACGAATGTAATGGGATTAATTGTATGCAAGCTACCAATCTTAAATCTGTTCTCATAGCTAGAAAGTCTATGAATCATTTCAGTTGCAACAGCGGTAGATGGATTCACATTGTGGAAGTAAGAAACTTTTAAAGTCTGACCTTTATCCATCCTGCAATTAGAGAACATAAATCGAAATCTTATAAGCATGCAGTCAAAGATTTCAAGAGTCAATAGCTAGCTATTCATGGGTCATAATGGTTCGATCACAAATTCAGATATCATCAGCATATCAACTGTAAACACTTGCATCACACTTATATTTTCGAGAATTAACAGATTATGTTTTTTTTTCAACTCCACGAATCCATTCAAAATATACATAATTACTAGTAAAAAAATGTTTTGGTCGCAATTGCAACGACAGTCACGGTGATGCAGTAATGTGGTGATGTGGTAAAGGGGTGATGTGGTTGTCACCACCAAATATTGGCGAAGAACAAAAGATCATCTTGGAACTAACTAAAAACGCGGTAGACTCGAAAATTTCATAGCTTGACTGACAAGATACAATTTTGCCTTAATTTTGCACTCTGAAAACAAGTAGGCATAATTATGATAAAGTGTGCAGCGAAATCCAACACTTCTCGAACTCGCTACTTTTAAGATACAAAATGGTGGCAAATCTTTCCAATCTATATATAGCTCAGAAGCTTGTCAATTTTGTTCACCACTCAAACACTTTCCAACTTACTAAAAATAGTTTTACATCAAGAACTTTTACATTGCTGAGGTTCAAAATCAATTACTAGTATAATCAGGCAACTGCCAAGTAAACAGATATCATTGGCAAGACCTGTGAATGTAAATCAACTTCTTTCCTGGTCTCAGGTGCCAAGTAAACAAAAATGCTAACTTAAACACTGGTAGTGTAAAAGTTAAAATAAAAGGGTTGGTGCAGTCAATCTGTCAATGTCGTGTTTCAACAGGTGTGAAGTATAAAGCTTTTGTTAAGCAAATGGCTTTTGGCCAGATTTTTATTGGCATTTAGCATTTGAATTTAGTCAAAATAAACCATGTACTTCTGAATAATGTAATAGAAGCAAATGGCTTTTCAAGTTATTGAAGAGGCCATAAACTTTTCAGCCAAAAAAGTACAAGCTGATCACTATTTTAGATCTAAAGCTAACATGTAACAGCCAAGAAAAATTTTCACTAAACCTCTGGAGTATAATACTAATAGCTAGCTAAAGTAGCCAATACAGACAATGATAGTAACAAGTCAAGACAGTCAACAAAGTGTCCGATATTTGTTACTAAAATTCATTAATAACGGAATTAGAAGAACAGTTCTTCACACAGAAAAAATATATGCAAAACCTCAGTCTCAAAAGAAACCGAAGCTTATGGAGGAAAGTGAATAATCAGCAATATAGAAAATGAAAAGTAAGATAGCAAACAAATATACATACAGCATAACTGCGGCGGAAAAATCATGTTTGTTGAGAGTAAGGCCAGCATTGTATTTGGTAAATGAGGCAGATGCCGTATCAAACGCCATTTCCCCACCCATGCTGAGCTCCTCATTTCCGATTGAAGCATTGAACTCCAAAGTAGGCGTAGGATTCAAGCCAATACTTGAATTCACAGTGGCATGATAATTTCGATAGAGCAGATCTAGCTGATTCCATACAATAATATCGTCAGACATGCAAAACTATGAACTCAAACCAACTAACATAATATACACATGCACACGCACACAATTTAGAAAGAGGAACCAATAACTATTTTTAACTGTTTACAATATCCTTAAAATGATGGGTCATTTTCATATGCTTTAGATTGATATGTATTATATAAAATAAAACCTGTTCAAAGTATAAAAACGCATATGCCTAGGCCACCAACATCTACAGATGCACAAGAAATTGTGCATCATGTTTTCCTTTTAGTCTATGCACAGATTATGACTAAGTAGAAAAGTAGAAAGGCCACAAATTTAGTGATTGTATTGTACATAAACCACAATTCAAGGCTTGCTATTAACATTACTGCATTCATGATAAATCATGAAAGTATAGGTGCAAGGGGAGAGTGCCCTGATTTATTGTACCTAAAACAGTCTAACAAAACAAGCTACAACCCAAATTATATACACTAATAACCCATTTGATAAAATGATATAAATAGTGGTAAACTTAACATTTCTAGTGTTAATTTTCATGAAGGAGCATGCTATTATTCCATCCAAAAACGTTCTTTTTTTCATATTTTTCATTGCTACCTAATATTTCTTGAAGTGGTAATGGATGGGAATGCATTTTTTGAAGAATAAATCTTTAGGTAGACAAGTATGAGTATGAACATTCACATGTGATTTTCCAAGATAAACTAAACCAAATTTTCGTCATCATTACCATTTCTGAACACCCTGTACCTAGCAGGTCAAAAGGGTTTCTAGTACTTGCAAAAAAATATTGTAAGATTTTAAGAGCACAATGTTAGGACCATTACAACCAAATAGATGTAGACTCTAAATTCAAAAGAATATGTCTACTGAATAGTATAAATAATGTGTCGTTAATTTGCAGGCTACAACGGTTGACTGCTAAAGAAGTAGCTTCGGTCATATCAATTCACAATATAAAATACTTCCATGGTACATATATCATTAAGTTTGATGAGACGGTCCAAACTATGAAGCACAAGCTCACAAAGGCAATTCATCCTGCTATTAGAAATTAAGTGAAAAAGAATCAATTTTAAATTGCCATTGACTCTTCTATAATACTTCTTGGTTTTTTAATCACGCCATTTGGATTGCACAAGGAATGAGTGAAAGTCTACTGAAGTTGAAAATACCCATGTGAGTAGTAGAGGGGGTGTGCATCCCCTATTTAAGTTTATGAATGTGAAAATAAGGTAAACTTTCCTTTAGGGTGTGTTTGGCAACAGGGAATTGAGGTTGGGGAATGGGATTTTGGTGTAGGACTATAAAAGTCTCTTGTTTGTTAGAGGGGAATGAGAATTGGTAAAGGTTGGGGGTTAAGACTTGGGAAGGGGAAAGTTCCACAAAAAAAGTCTTGCGGGGAGGATGATAATTTGAGTTGAGACTTTGGTAAGTTATAAAAAGACATTTTTGCCTTAAATGAAAGTAAAGAAAAGAGTTATAAGGACAACTTTGTAAATATAATCAATTTTTATCTAATTTCTTATCTATTTTTATCATTTGTCAAATAAGAATATGAGACAATTATTTTCAAGTGTGAAATCTCATTTCAAATCTCATCCCAAAATCTCATTCCAAGTCTCAACTAATAGTCTCTTAAATTCTCATTCCCACATGCCAAACACCCTCTATGGCACAAAAGGTATCCCCTAAAAAAGGTACAGTTACTAAAAAAATTCCCAAGGAAAATTTTGCACTTAAAATAAAAATTAAGTAAATTATTTTAAAATAAAGTTAGTTTACAGGTGTGCCTTGCGCGCGCCTCCGAAGAAGGTTCTGGATTTTACAATATCTTTTTCCTAGTCTAGTCTAGGCTAAGTAAAAAATGTATTATTTGATGAGAGAAATCAAAGGAAAATAGGATTTGGTTTTGTTTCCTAAAGAGAATGATAAAAAGGGAAAAGTAGAAGTTTGTTTGCAATCCTAAAAGTAGGAAAACTTCTTGACTAGTGCCATCACCACCACTAGGTAGAGGTGTAAAAATTAGATATCAGATACAACTCGATCCGAAATTCAAAAAAATTCAAATTTTTGATTCGTGAAATTTATGATTTGAATCATCGAAATAAAAAACGTGAATGTTGTCGCCATTGCGGTAAGGATCGCGATGTTGCGGATGCGACATCTGACGGAGCAACAATTTGTTTTGCAAACATTGCAATATGAATTGTTAATTTGAAAAAAAACATTTTATTATAGTAATTCATGTTTGTTGAACATGTATTTAATTTAAAGTATCGAATAGATCTTATAGAATCTAATACACTTTGTAATTTAAAAATGGCTAATGCCCCAGAATAACAACTTACAATGACAGATACTCTGATCTTAAATCACTGGTTATGTAACAGGGCTTTGTAGTTCGATAAGCTCGAAATTCGTTATGAAGTCGTCGTTATGTAATAGGAACATTCTGATTGGTTGGGCTTATTGGAATTATTGAAGTTGAGTCAAAGTCTCAATTTTCGTTCTGAATATTCAATATACAAAATGTCATAAATTGAAAACTCGAATCGTATATTTGGACTTATAGGAATTTATTGAAGTTTAGTTAAACCCAAAAATAAAAATAGTTTATCTTCATTCAAAATAATTGAATCAATTAATAGGAAATTCCATATGATTGTATTTTGTTTTTGGCTTTTAGCTAGTGGTAACAAAAATTAAGTTTGTACTTATGGCACCTACAAATTTAAGTTTTATTATTCATAGAGAAATCTTTTTGATAACTTAAAATTTCCTTAAGTAGCTTACGGTTGTTATACATTTGAATTATCAACCATCATTTGAAACCAAAGTCCTTATAAGAAACCCATTCACCTAATTTCTATCATTCATATCCATCTTCTTCATCTTTATAATGATTCTACATCATCTTCTAATTTATCCAACATAATCCCTCTTATGGGAAAAAGTTTGTTTATATCCTTATAAGAAACCACTCTTTCACCTTATTTCCATCATCTCTTACTTTTCCATCTTTTTTAACTTCATAACAATTCTCATTATTCATCTAACACAATTCCTCTTGTGGAAAAATGTTCTTTCTAAATGTTCCCATATGTGGAAATTGAATCAACAAATTAACAAGTTCTCTATAGATAGTTTATGTTTGAATAAATTACTTTTGAACAATGTCTTATCCCTTAAAATTTTGTAGTAAACATTTGCGATTTTCAAGTTGAAAACTTGATTACATGGTTGAAATATTACTAAATTTTCATTTGAGAAAGGAGAATAACAATTTAATATTGAACTTTGTAGGAATTTTTGAGGAATAGTAATGAAAATGTGGGTTTTAAGCATTTACCTCCGAATGTGAGGTTCATGACACTGATGTTGGTTGGACAAAACTCATAGCAATTAGCCGAAAGCACATGTCAACGGAAGTGATTGCTATTTTATATTTTGATTTGGAATAAGATAAAGGTGTTTGATGCAGATGAACTAGTTTTGAAGGAAAAAAAATGAAGAGGGTGAAGAGGAAGATGAGGAGAAGACAGAAAATGGAGGGCATATTAATTGAGGTTTTAATCATACATTTTAGTGCAAGGGAGTATTTAACGAGAATATTACTACAAGATGACGATAAAGAATAGGAAGAGAAGAAGATGAAAAAGAGGTTTTTATCTTATTCTTATTTGTTAAAGTATGATAAAGAAAAAAGAAAAGGAGAAAAAAAAATATAAAAGAACTGCAATTTAATGTTTTTCTTTTTAAAATACTTTAATACTATTGAAGTTAATAGAATACAATCCTGGTGATATACTATGGACAAACTTATTTTTTTACCAACAATGGTGGAAGCTAAAACATGATGATACAATATCTCTTAATTAATCACTAACTTTTAATTAATTAATTTGGGCTTGGAGAAAAAAGGATTTTTAGTAATTAACGAAACATACTTGTTAATCATCAAAATAGTACTCTCTAATCTACTTTAATTTAGTAAACTCACACTTACCATATTACTAAACAAAAGGCTTGAAAATAGGAAACCAAAAAGTATCGAGTAGGACTATACTATTGAATATTCACATCAGAATCCTTATTAATGTTCGCTCAATTTTCTAAATATGCTTGAGATTAACTTAATAAGTATCTTAGCATATACGTGCCTCCTCTATGAAAAATTTGTGTTCTCGCCTTTACCCTTAAGCCTCCTACACATAAGGACCACTATGTGCTATGTTGCACTTTATGCCTTGTAAAATTAATAGCATAGATATATGCTTCATCTATTTCTTAAAATTATTCCCACAATGAAATGATGAATTTTTATGGGAATTAAGAAAATCATTTACACGTGGATATATTATTTTATTAAATAATAAGTTTAATGGAAAAAAAGTGAGGACCATAAACATTAAAAAATATTAAATAAAGTTAATGGAAAAAATATAGGGCCCACAATCATTAAAAAAATGTTTAAATAAAGTTAGTGGGAAACATGTGAGGACCATAAGCCATATAGAAATGTTAAAATGAAGTTAGTGAAAAATACATGGGAACTATCAGCATTTATAAAATAGAAGTATTAAGATGAGGATGCACAAGGTTAATTATATCCAAACTTTGTGATACAAATAGAAAAATTCTTTAGGAAAAACAAATGAAACAACCATAAAGGGAAAATGGGAACAACTTTAAAGAAAGAAAGGAATAATAAATAAAGACATTAAATAAAGGGAAAATTGTCAATAATAAACAACTTTTGCTTGATGTGCTGAAAATAAACCCACATATTTATTTTTATATAAACCTACATATTAGGTATATTTGCTAAAATAAATCCACTTATTATTTATAACTATCTTCAAAGCTTCTTTATAAGTCAAGCAATTAGGAATAAAAAAGGAAAAACTGCCCACAATAATCCAATCTTATTCCAATTTCCCTACAATAATCCCAAGTATTGATTAACCATGAATAATCCCAAGTATTTGTATTATTTTATTGTGGCATTGTTGCTAAGCTTATGACCGATTATGGCAGGTCATATATTAAGCCATTTTTTATCATCTTCTTCTCCATTAGTAGCTTCCTTGTCCTCCATTAAAATCTCAAACATCTCCCTTTTCTCCATTTAAGTCTGAAAAGTCATTCTCCCACTTTATTTCTTCTTGTCCATTAAAACATTTTATTTTTTTATGCGATTTCTCCATGTTCAACTTTGGAATGTTTAAGCTTAAGGGCCTTAAGTATGCTCTGTCAATTTCAACAAGATTGAAAATAATAAATTGTCTAATTAATTAACTGTGTGAGTGCAAAGTTCAGTTTGTTTGCAAAATGTATGTGTGTGTGGAGAACATCAAATGCAGGATTCAGTATGGATCAATTAACTAACATTATGGACAAAGAAACCAGCCATCAAAATTCTATCAAGGAAAAATACACCAACTATATATGTGTGGGGGAATCCTACCAAGAAAAAACACCCAAATTAAGAACGAAATCGGAACAACTACCATAATTAACCAAATTAGAAATTATCCAACCATAAATGGTGGAGTGGATGAGGGAATTTTCATCAATAATGATTCTTCAATTGAGTCATAAGTCACAACTGTAAATGGAGTTTAGGTGGGAGGGATATGAAATGGTTAACTAGGTGTATGGAGAGTAAATGTAATTAAATAAATTAAAAAAAATTAAAAAAATTAAATAATATAGGAATATATTTTAGTTTACCGGTGATAGGTAAAGAAAGTGTGCCACTTAAAAACAATAATAATACTTGGGATTATTTATGATTAATCAATACTAGAGATTATTATAAGAAAATTGGAAAAAGGTTGGATTATTGAGGGCAAATTTTCCAATAAACAATAGATAGATTGATTTTCAGCAATTATACCGAATAGCTGGATTTATTTGAAAAGAAACAATAGTTGAGTTAATATTCAGCGAATTTGATTTATTTTTGACAATTTCCCCTTTAAGAAAAATACAAACAACATGACAAAATGAGAATTCCCAACATTCAATTCAGATACATATCAAATATATATGACGATTAAAACAAAAAGAAACAACCTAAGAGGAAAATTGCACACCTTGCCAGATTTCTGATCAGGAATGTTAAAACTAAGAGCTGTTTTGATGCCAGGTAAAGCTTCATCAACAGTCACTTTTGTGGAGACCTGTATAACAAATCAAAACAAAACTCATCAGAACAGAAAAGTCATAGTGTTTAGGTCCTTTTGCTATTGCCCGAATCACAAGATGAATATTAGCTTCATTTACAAATAAAATTCAACAAAGAAAAATAAAATTCAAAACAGCAAAAACGAATGGGAGGATTGTAAAATAATATATACTCACATTAGAATAAGTATCAACTTTCAGATTAACTGTAGTGTTCCCACTCTTATACTGGGTGTTAACATCACCAATAAAGATGTGGTCCTTCTTTACACCTGTAGCTGTTAATCCCTGCTTAAGAAGAATTAAAAGTTCAGAATAGACCAGCATAAACCATTTAATAATAAGACCAGTTCCCAGTAAGAGCCGAGCATTTTTAGAGTTTCAGAAATCTCATGTCAGACGTAGCACGCTATCTATCAATGCAAACAGAATTAGACCAAATTAAAACTATGCACGTTCTTGTAGTAAGCACATAAGATGACAGCAATCAATTGCTTTGACGAAAAACAGAGTATCAATGTCAGTATGTTGGTATCTTGCAGGTAATCTATTTGTTTGCTGCGCAAACCAAGGCAAACCTTGTCAGAAATGAAACTAAAACCTAGAATGCTTGTAATGTAGGATAGGACATCCAGTTGCATTCTTCACCAGTTCACTGAGCCACTTAACCACAGAAATCTTTATTTCTGTACATGTTCTCAAGCATAACTACTTAGCATTGTGTTATGACCTGGGCAGATTATGAAAAGCAGAATATAGAAGAAGAGCTGAAGGTTGTATTAGAGAAGAAAAGATGACCAATGTTTACAATGAGCCAACAGGAACTTACCAAAAGGTATTTCTTACAATTCAAAAGCATGACTACTACTATTCATCTCAGCTATATCTATGATAGATTGCACTACCCTGCCCCCTAATACAATCTAACAGATTCATTCCCCCTAAATTATTCCATATTCTGTTATGACAAACCAGCCTGCAACTTGTAATTGTACTGCTGTACTTTCTCTGCCACGTCATTCCTTCCCCATAATTAATTTGGGTGCTGCTTGTGCTATGATAGGTAATCCAGCCTTTTTCTTAATTGAAGGGCATAGAACATCGTTTCTCTCACAGAACATAATTGAAATGCAAAGAGTACGGAGAAAAAGTATCCTGCTTGAAGCAAGAACTATCTTAGTTTGGTGATAAGCAATGTGTCAAGAAAACAATCACTTTTTATCATAACAAAATAGACTGATTGTGGCTCATCTAGATCCAAGGCAATGCTTACACCATAACTCCTTTTCACACTCGTCAAACGAGAATTTCAGATAAGCTAATAGTCACCATTGTAGTCCTCGAATAAACAACCCATCTAAATAGGCTCCCCAAAAAAAAGTAAAGGGGTGCCCAAAAGTTTAAAAATGAAGAGTATATGTTCGGGCTCCTTTAGAATATACAAGGCTTTGCTTATTTCAACTTCCAAGCAAGAGTTCTCCATAACTTATCGTAGGACTTTCAAAAACCAAGACTTGGTATAAACGTAAGATTTGATCCTAACAAAAAATAATGCAACTACTCCTTACAGCATCAACACTGAAGAATCCTCAGCAAGTACATGCCTCATCACAGTCCCAATAAAATTCTAATAGCATGCATCACAAGGAAGAGAAGATAAAGCTCACATTATTCAATACACTTAAAATTTACTAACATGAAAACTAAATTTGACAAATGCTAAAGATAACGCACACATACCCTTGATGGAAGATCTTTTTATGATGCTTTTTTAGGTCTCTTCATCATATTTAATCCTTTAGTCGCACCTTTTTCCCACTCTGGACTTCAAACTAATTGTTCAAATTTAACCACCTTTTCATCCTCTTAACCAAAAGCCAGCCCCGTATCTAGCCAAGGGCGGGTGGGAAAAGGCCCAGGGCAGGGGCCCATATTTCGAAAATTCGATAGGTTTAAATTTAAATATAAAAAAATAAAAAGATAAAGAATTAAGAGCGGTAGTCAGATATTATTGGCCAAGGAATGAATTGTCTGACAAGTACATTAAATGAGAAAGATTTATACGCATCTTTCTAAAAACAAATGGAAACACTTCCATCTGTTACATATTTGAACTTAAAATTTTTAATTTGTTTTATAAATTTGTAAAGGCAATAAGAGCCCCTATTTTTAATCTCGCCCTTAGGCCACCAAAAGTTCAGAAACGGACCTGCCAAGAGCATTGCTTGTATCCAAAGACAAAGAAAATAGGAGAGGAAGGGATATGTGATCAAAGTGTGCTTCTAAAGGAGTGCTTCTAAAGAGAGCACTCGCAAATTTAGTCTTTATTATCAATCAAAAAAAAAGTTGAGCCAAAAGCGCACAGTATAGTGTCATCACTCACAGATAAGACCTCCTAGTATTCATATTGGAGACAATTGCTAATCATACGGAGCACTAACACTGATAAAATTGATTTTAGCACGAAAGACTGAATTACTTATAGGGACCATTTCAATATCAAAGCAACAGGTTCACATACTTCTTCAGATTTACAGCACAATAAGTCAGAGTGAGAACGTATGCAGAAGGCCATTAAATAATAAGAAAACGAAAAAAAACACAATCAGCACATACCATTCCAGTGGCATTAGGCACTGATAAAGTAAACTTGTGATCAAAATTGTAATCTTTCATTAAGACATCTGCAAATAAAAATCACAGCATATAAATGATAAGAAAAAGGAATAGATAACCAAATGTTTCATATCATTATTCACTCTAGCAAGGGAGCACTATCAAAATCAAAAGGAGGCCCTGCTAAAGAATCATTCTAGCCCAATATTTTCACACATGAAAAAGTCAAGGTAAATGATGCCATACTACAAATTCGTTAAAGTGCAACGATTTGTCCAATCCTTTACCTTTCTATTTTCAATTTCCCATATTGTTTCTAATTCGAAAATCCTGATACTTTCTACCTGATTGGTGATCTATATCTCGTCTTCCTCCAAATCTTCAAGTGTCATTTTAGCATAGTGAACCTATTATTCCATTATACCCCCTCTATAAGTAGTTTTTACATGCTGATTCAGTCAAAGTAAATAAGAGAGGACTCTTTGTTTAGCATAACAACAACAGATAACTCTTTTTCAACTTCATAGACACATTATTCCCATTATACCTTTTTATGGCTTGTTCATTACATGCTGCTTCAATCAAAGTAAATAAGAGACCTTTGTCAAGGATCTCATTGGCACTTAGCATCATCTTTCACTACATAAATTTAAGTTTAACCAAAGCCCGTCATTGTGAATACAATGTTAAATTCAGAAAGTACTTCGCAAATTGATAAAAATTCAAAATTCAAAATCCACCTTTTCGACTTCATTATTCAAAATTCAAATCCGTTGTCATCGATTACAAATCAATATCCGTCATAAACTATGCTTCTCCAACATAAAAATGCCTCTCCAAACAAAATTTTAATCACATAGAAATCCACCCATTTAAAATAAATTACTAAATAATGAATTATATACCAAAAAAAAAAAGGTCATTACCTCTAGCTTTCTTGCCAATATCAGAAAATGGAGCTGGAGCCATCTTTTGAAACTGCAATTCCTGATCTCAACTATACCCTACTGAAATGAAAATACATAAAAATTTAGCTTAACAATTAAGCATTCATCAAATTCGTAGTAACTAATGCATTTACGATCCCAATAGCTGATCCAATACTCGTCATTATATTCTACAAATAAATCAAATCTCAAATAAATGCGCGAAAAAAAATTTACCCCAAAAAAATTAAAATGAAACAGTCAAATTTGTAGGAATGTTTGAAAAATGAATTACAGTTGGAAAACAAAAGAATTAAGCAAGAAAATTAGATGGTACCGGAGTCCGGGAGACGGGCAGAAGTCGCCGTCGATGATGACGGCGAAAAGTGATGTATAGGGGGGTTGTGCTTGGTCTGTAAAGCACCGCCGCCCTAAACAAAGTCGCACGTTTTTGCTTGTGACTGTTGAGTTTATGAGTTATTGCGACTCCTGACCCCTGGGGTTTTAGGATTTGGGAATAATAACAATTAGCGTCTAGTTGTTTCTATTTGCTATTCTGGGTCTATTTAGTGCTTCTATTATAAATTTTTTTTTTAAAGGAAATTATATCATCAATTTTAGGCATAATTAACTTTACGGTCCATTTGGTCAATGATATTAAATGATGGTAATGAGAATGATTTATACGTTAAAATTTCATTAAAAGTTTCATATTATTCCAATGGTAATGAAATTTGATCAAAAAAAAAAATTCTTTACAAATTTCAATTACCACCTAATATCACATCTCCAATTGGTAATACATTAGAACGGATTTTATAAAGAAAATGAGATGATTGAAGTTGAACAAGCATGGCTATCAAAGTAACTAAAAGATTTTTCAACCAAAATTATACTAACTTTTCATCGTTTATTACCATCGTTTATTACCACCTGCCAAACGGGCCGTTAGTATTTTCATTTTTAATATTTTGATAATTTTTAAATTTTCCATATATTTTTCATTAACTTTATTTAGTATTTTAAATTGTTTATAGTCTTCACCTATTTCTCATTGACTTTATATACTTTTAATAGTCGTGTGATCTGTATATTTCTTTCACTAACTTTATTTTAATATACTTATTTAATTTATGGTCCCCAATTTTACTCAATCAAATTTATTAGCCAATAAATAAAATATATCCATCATCTAAAAGATTATAATTATGTTAATTCCCGTAAAAAAATCCAACTTAAGGGAATGGAGCGGAGTAATTAACAAACTAATGAGAGGCATTCATTCAAGTTATCGGGTTAATTTCGGGTTAAGTGTTTCAGATCGGTTCAAAATCGGGTGATGTGTTCACATTGATTTTTACATAAATTTATTGTTAAATCAGGTAAAATTGTGATTGGTTACAAGATCGAGTGAATGTCAGGTAATCTGGTCTGTCGACACCTCTTTGTCTGATGAGGAGGCTTTTTCTTGGTGTGTAGAAATGTTGCAGATTTATGGACCTATACTAAGTTCAGCCCAATAATTTATACTTCTAGTCCCCTACTACTCTTATGAAAATTTGAATAAAATAAGATTATTTAACAACTTAATTTCAAAAATAAGCTTCGTAAAAACTTAATTCCCAAAATAAGCGTCTGTACATCCAAACCTAGCCTTGAAATAAGTTGCTGTTACTAACAGCGAAAGACAAAAAAAAAAATTAAAAGTCATAAGTCGCTGTTACTAACAGCGACTTAGGGAGTTGACCAGTCAACTCCTAAAGTCGCTGTTAGTAACAGCGACTTTAAGGTTAACTGATCAACTCCTTAATCTCGTAGGTTGGAATGTGGAAGTAACTGAGAACTGAAAACTTAAAATTCATTAAGTCGCTGTTACTAACAGCGACTTAAAAAAAATTTTTTTTTTTTTCAAGTCGCTGTTAGTAACAGCGACTTACTCTAAGGCTAGGTTTGGATGTACGGACGCTTATTTTAGGAATTAAGTTTTCACGAAGCTTTTTTTTTGAAATTAAATTGTTAAAACATCTTATTTTATTCAAATTTTTCTACTCTTATAGTCTCCTAATACTGCCTCCTTCCATTCCTCTTTGGCTCATCTAAAACTTTTCGGAGGTTTCTGGTCTAATTTTAAAATTGGGCATTGATAAAAAAAGAAATTAAAAAATTTATTTTAAAAACTCATTACATTATTTAAATAAAACATTAAAATGGAAAAATAAATAAAAGATCACTCAAATACAATGGTGAAAATGTGATCTTCTAGCCGTAGCCCTTAGCAAATGTGAAGTCTTGAATTGGAAGACATTGATGTTCGAGAAACTTTTTTCTTAATTATTCTTTTAAAATATAAAGGTCAAAGTTGCTTTTTTTATTGGAATGTGAGAATATATAGGCAAGGAAAGTTGCTTTATATTATGATAACTTTATAGTTTCTACCTTGTCTTTCTCATTTACAAATAATAGAAAATAACTATTCGTTATTTTGAGCTATATATTTATAATTTTTAGACTCTTAATATTTTCATAATTTTTGGGGTCCTATACAAATTATCAGTTTGCCCTTATACTTAGTCGGCCCTGCTCTTTAACATTTGTCATTTGCAACCGAAGATGGGATGGGACAGGCTAGCACCGAGGCCACCTAAATGCTACACGCTTGAGTAAAGACACAACAAAATATTCACAGCATGATTTGGCGCAAGCCACAATAATTAAGATATATATGCAGTCTAACACGACGGAAATGTCATGGTTAGACTTCATTTTTAAGTGGTTAAGCATAGCAAGACACGACTTGGACAGTACGATGCGGGCATGTGGCACAAGTGCACAACATATAGACAGCCCAATACGACATAAATTTCATAGTTATTTGCAACTCTTAAAAGATATGTAATGTTAAAAAATAATAACTAGCAAATTGAAGAAATAAATAAATGAGATTACAAAGGAGAATAAACTTTCTTAGATCAAAAAGAATTACAGGAATTATCATCAAAAGAGAAAAATATGCAAAGTGGAACAACCCTATATGAAAATTGAGTGCAAATATTATGAAACAAAAGGAGTAGCTTAGTGCACTTGTTTTTCCTTGTTTTAGCAATTGTTAGAAGTGTTATGCTTTGTTTCTTTGAAAGAAATAAAGGAATGAATGGAGAGGGAAATGAGTGGATTTATTTTTCTCCATTTGGATAACAAATAAAGAGATCAAAGAATCTGAACGTTAGGATGTTACATATTACTTTCTATTCAGCATAAGAACTATTTATTAATTACTCTTAAGTGGTATTTTATTTTAATTTATAAATTATAACATGATTATGTTAGATCTTATTTAATTTGTCTCAATTCAAAAATTATTAATCTTAATTTTTTATAATTTTTAATTTTGCATAATTAGAAATACTTATTGTTATAGTTTCAAGAGCATATGTCTTACTTTATGTCTAATAGGGGGCATACAGCTTTTAAGTGAAGGCAATAACAACTATTTACTCCCTTCTATTTTTAGCCTATATATCCCATTTAATTAAAAGTATTTGATAATGCACTATCTCTATTATTAATATCTCTAATAATGCAAATTTAAATTAATAGTTATCTAAAAATTCACGAGTTGAATAAAAAAACAATCCATCCCACTTGTCATGGCCAAAAAATCATGGGATGGTTTATTTTTTAAAATTCTAAGTGAATAAAAATGGAACAAAAAGACTATCTAAGCTATTTGTGAATTATTCAAATAAACAATAATTACAAAAATTACACTAAATTTATTACTCCCTCCGTTCCTTTTTGATCTTCCACATTACTATAACGGGTAGTTTCAAAAGTTCTTCCACTTTAGAATACTTTCTATTTTTAGAAAGTTTTTATCTCACTTTTACCCCTTAAAATCCCCTTTTTCTTTTAATGTACCCATTTTCTTTTATTTATAATTATTTTCTCTCTCATACTTCCAATACAATCATTACTTCACACTATTATTTAATTAAAATAATACACACTACAACCTCATACTTCCAATACAATCATTACTTCCCACTATTATATAATTAAAATAATACCTACAACCACCAAAGATTCTCTTTTTCTTAATCTTTGTGAAATACCCAAATAGGAAGAACAAATAGGAACGGAGGGAGTATTTTGTTCCTTTTTAATTAGACACTCATATTATAATATTTAATAAACAACATAAGTAAGGTGGAATTTAGTGAATTACTAAATAGTAAATGAAGAAAAAAGTAAATATTAATAATTTTGTTTCATGTGTGATAATAATGGTTTATTAACAATGATTTTGTAGACCACCATGGTAGTTGCTCTAAATATCATATTTTAATACACTTATGTTATTTTTCGCCACTGATGTTTGACTGGGATAGACATGAATTTCATATATGGAATCAAAGTTGATTTCCCATACACTCCAATTTATGGAAATGGAAATTGGAAAATTTGTTTAAAAAGCATTACCTACGAGCGTGACATTTGTAATTCAAAGTCATTAGAATCACTAGTTGCCATTGGGTATGACTTATCAAAATGGTTGGCGGTCAAATTTCAGGTCGAGTTGATTTCGAGTCGACTTGGTTCTAAATCGTATTATATTGTCCGGATTTTGGGACGTGTGTCGGTCAAGCCAACTTTTATTTTTTTCATTAATATAATTTTTTTTTCAAAATATAAATTATTTTATTTTGTAGTGGATCCCTGCTTAAAATGATGACGTGCAATTAAAAATACTAACGTGAAACTGAAAGTGTTGTCGTGGAACTGAAAATGGCGTGGAATTGAAATGGGGCACAATGATTAGGTTCAGGTTTCAATTGGATTTGACCATTTTTTCTGATTTTTTCGAATCGAGTCATTTTCAACCACGAGTTGAAATTTCTAAATTATAACTAATTTCTGATGAAATCTAAATTGATTTCGGATTATATAAAAATTTAATTTTCATAAATTTAACAACTTCCCCATTTTGTATAGTTTTTATCAGCTAAACTTACTCGTCACACAAAATTTCTTTCAATTTCTTTTTAGTGGGTTCAATGTCCCATTTTTACTTTTAGTTATAATTGACAATCTTTTACATTTATGCACGTATTGATTTTACCTTTTTCGTTTCATCTACCTCACATTTCTCATTTTTTCGTGCTTTCCTACCAAATATCTATAAAATAAATTTAATGTGATAAAAAAAATATTTAAAATTTCAAAAATTTCATTCTGCGTTTAATATAATCATTTTCAAAATAATGTTCAACACTGAAAAAAATTATTATAATTACAATATGTTTCATTTCCAACAACCAAACAAATCTATTTCAAACAACTAATTAATTGATTTCACATTGAAAAAATCTTGGACGATCATTCTCTAAACAAATAAAGACTTCATGATTCGTGTCATGTGTATTTTTTGTTAAATGACTGATGAACATTGAGAAAAGATTTATTGTTTGGTTTAAGAACAATAAAATGAAAAATTGGTTGTAAAAATGGTTTTATCACTTAGTAAATATTTTCATCTAAATTTAAAGAATCACTACTCTTTGATTTAACATATTTATATCCCATAAGAGCTTTCCATTAAATTAAACATAAATAAATAAATATCATTTATATTTTCTGAAAAATAATAGTTTTCATAAACATGACTTTTAAAAAAAAAAATATCTTTGCCAAACTAAAAATAATTCAATGATCTTGGAATTGTAATATGAAGACCGAACTAATTTTTTAATGTCCGTTGAGTGGGTTAGTGAGCATGAATCATGTCCACAAAACACTAGAATGAGTACGAGTATAGTCAAATAATTAACACAAATGAATAGGTCAAATGACTGATTTCACTATTAGGTTCAAGTTTTAATATAACTAATTTATACTCCATTAAAAATTAGTTGATATTAATAGTTTTTGCATTCAGATAAATATAACAAGATCCATATGACTGTGTTTTATCTAATATTAGATTAAATGTAAAATATAAATTACATCAAGATAAATAAAATAAGATTCACCTAATTATGTTTTAAATTATTGTTTAAATGCAAATCTATAAATTAAAAGTAATTGATAATTAACATAAAATATATTTTCTTTAATTTACTATTATTGTCCATTATATTTTTTTGGTACTATTTATTTATCATTTTTAATTTGTATTTTATTCTTAATTTATAAGTTAAAATATAATTAAGTAAAATATTATTTAATTCGTTTAAATGCAAATTTTATTAAAATAAAAAATATAATTTTTAATTTTTACGCAATTTGAGAAATCTATGATTGAATATGTAAATCGACAAATCCGTAGGTAAACATTGGTGGAGTGTGACGACCTAAGACCGTCATGCATACACTTATAGACCGTCATCTAAAGGGACCCCACCAAAACAAGGGTCATTTTTGGTTGAAGTAGGTAAACGTTGTCCTATTCTTCAATAGGAGTAATCCTTGGCTTAATTCTCTTATCTTAGTTGCTGCCAATATCAACTTCCTAACTTTTATATCCCTATCTTTGATACTTCCATTTTTTTATTTATACATTTGTTCACTTGTTTTTATTAGGATCATGATGGTCAAATATAAGTTGTGGGAAGTAGAAGAATAGGATTAGATGTAAACTTGTGATAATTTATTTTATTATCATTCATAATTATCATACTATGTCGATATATATAAGACTAGTCAAGATTTAAGACATGTCTATTTGAAAGAGTCGTAAAAATCGAGTGAAATAACCGCCTAGTAGACCTCCCGCCCAAGCCATATTCTCTCGGGTCTCAAGAGCACTAGAAGACGACTAATCAACCTCGATACCGACACTCATTGTAATTTTCGTTTTGCGAGCAAACTTTTATCAAAGTCAAACAACAAATTATCAAGCAATTTGTTAACTTGACTTAACATCTTTTTAGTTGTTTGAAAATCATAATCTAATATAATAACCACATAATTAAAATTTTATGAAATCATAATTCAATATTCTAAATTTCTAACAATTTTTGTTTTTCATCCTAAAACTCAAAGATCAAATATTGATTTGTGTGGTTCATTAAACAAATACTAATTTTTGGTCTTGTACAAGACGTTGATTTTACTTGTAAATAAATATACATTAAGTTTATCATACGCGAGTTAATTAAATAAATTATTTCAAAGTAATTTATATGCTTTTCTCTCTTATGCAATTTCAAAGTAATTAAGGGAGTATGACTTGAGATTAATGATGTTTGGTGATGATAATGACATGGCATAATATGTAGAAAAATTTTGAAACCTCAAAGATAATTGTAACAAATTGTGCCAAATCTTGAGATTGTTTTGATTGCTAAATATTCATCCCATCACATGACATGTACAAGAATGCAAGTGTACGTAGATGATTGTATAGGACACTCTTTGATGAGCAAGACAAGAATATTGATTTGGACTTGTACGTAGGAAGATTTTTGGGAGCAAAGGGGAACTAACAAACTATGCGGAAGCAAGCAAATATCGAAAACAATCTGATTTAGGGTGTTTAAACGAGTATAATAAGTGCTCGGACGAGCTTAAGCCCCTTGCTTTATGTTGATTCGCTTTTGGCACAATTTTGTATTTTCGTGTTAAACCCTACTTTAGTCTATTTAAACCTCATACATTTTCTATTATTTTTTGAGACAAGCCATAAGCTTATCCCTCATATCCTTTCTATCAATGTATAATTGATCTATACTCCCTCGTTTACTTATTTCCTCACACTCATATGCTTCATTGATGTAATTAATTATTCGTTTAAGTTAGTATTGAGCTTTCAAGCTCTTTTTTCATTTAAACACACAATGAAAATACTACCCTTGGACGATGAATGTAGCCTATAATTTACTGAATCACCTTAAAACTTTGTGTTATTGTTTTCATTAGTTTTCATGCTTAAATAATCTTATTACATGCAAATATTCAAAGTTCATTAATGTACCTTAAAGCATGATTACAGCCTTTCTTAAACACCTTTAAGCTATCGATTTTGCATCGTTAGACCTCCTTAAAAAATTTATTAATAAATGAGTGATACAAAATCTATATATATAGAAGTATATCACAATTAATGACTAGCGAATACGTAATAATTGAGATTAAATTTTTGTTTATATTTAATATAACTATAATTATTATAAAAACATTAATAGAAAACTAGAGTATATATTTACTAGGATAACATTGCAATTCTAACACTATTATCAAAATATAAGATCTATTACTTCTATTTAATAAACATAGTTGCACTTTTTTGTATTGTCCTATTATTAGAGAAAACCAAATAGCATATAATTATTATTCTTTTATAGAAGTTCCATTACTTTAGTGGTTAGCACTTAAGTTGCTAAACTATGAAGTTGTAGGATCAAAACTTGTGCCCCATATTTTTAGCATTTTTGGTGCTTTTTTTAAATTATAGAATAAAGCAAACCACAATTTCAGATAACGGTTTGATAAAATTACCAAATTATCATCTAGGATGGAGGTTTGCTCTAAATATATTTTTTTAAAAAATTTATCTAACGTGGACAATAGATAGGAAATTATTTTTCCCTTTGACATAAAATAGAAATTATTTTGTAAAATTACAATGTTTTGGGAAAAAATTCAACTTTTTTTTTTTTTTGAAAATTCCATTGAGTAAAAAGCATTAATAAACATGTGAAGAATATATTTATCATTTATTTTTTTTTCATTCACCAACTTTGTTAGGTGAAATCCTACATGGCAATTCCATATAGTGTAGAGTCTCTAGTCAAATGTGTGACATCCACTTTAAATATTATTTTGACATTCAAACAAGATATTCACTTAAATCTCTTCACCAACCCCATGTCGCAAAACTCTCCAATCCTCTATACCTCATCCCACCTCCACGCGTAAACCCAATCATACCCTTCACTTTTAATCACAAATTCTCAACACAACACGTGTCCTCTTATCAATGGTCCAAAAGTGATGACTTCATGCCATATGAGGCATATATTTTTTGTGGCTAAAGCTTTTGAATAGAAAATAATAATTCTCAATCTAAACCAAATAAAATACACCCATTAAAGTAAAACTATATATTATGCAGTATATTTTATTATATCTTTTTTATATGTAAATTCAATTTTATTTATATATGTACTTAAAATGAGAAGTGGATAAAATTCAAATATATAATTACATATTCTATTATTTTGGTTTTTAATATTATTTTATAAAACGAATTTAAATTGTTAAGATAATGAGATGATAATTGTATGAAGAGAATATATTATATAATTAACCTTTTATAAAAGTTTTAAAATAAATCTTTTTGACATACAAATCAAGTAAAAATAAATACTCCAAATACTTATTTGAATTTTAAGTAAACTCTCAAATACTACGAATACATATTATTTGATGTGATAAAGAAGTTTCAAGTTTGTCAACGCACTTTCTATTTATATCATGATGGAATTCTAATCTTACCAACCCCTTCTTGCTATCCCAATTCCCATCCCACCCACTAGCCCTCTACCTTTCATCTACTTCCATATAATAACCCCTTAACCAACTCCCAAAGACAGGGAAGGTGTTAGTAGTAAGCAATTCACCTTCTCTTTTTCTCATCCCTCATTCTTCTCTTAGCTACCTCTCATCAACACCTAATTCTATTACAACTATCACAACCCTTTTACAAGAAATTAATTTTCTCCATTTTCCCAAATGGGTTCCCTACAAGAAACTACCCATGATGAGATTTTGCCCATTGTTGAACAAAAGGAGTACATCTTCAAATCAAAACTCCCCGATATTTATATTCCGAACCATATCCCACTTCATACATATTGTTTCGAGAATGTTCATGATCATGGTTGTCGCCCTTGCATCATTGATGGCCCTACAGGGCGAGAATGGACATATGATGAGGTGGAACAAACATCAAAACGAGTTGGAGCTGGATTTTATCATAAACTCGGGTTACAAAAAGGTCAGGTTATTATGCTGCTCCTCCAGAACTGCCCCGAGTTTGTATTTTCCTTCCTCGGGGCATCCTTCATCGGAGCAATAAGCACAACCGCAAACCCCTTTTGCACCCCAACAGAAATCGAGAAACAGGCTCGAGCCAGTAAGGCTCGAGCCATTCTCACCCAATCTGCTTTCGCAGAAAAGGTAAAACCATTTTGCGAACAAAATAACATACACTTAATCATTATCGACCCTAGTACATCTTCAAACCACACATCTTACTGGAACCTACTCGAGGACAAAAACGACCTACCAAAAATAGAAATAGTCCCAAATGATGTGGTAGCCTTACCTTACTCCTCAGGGACAACAGGGCTCCCTAAGGGTGTTATGCTTACGCACAAAAGTCTAGTAACAAGTGTTGCACAACAAGTTGATGGAGAAAATCCCAATTTATATTTCAACAATGAAGATGTAATACTCTGCGTTTTACCCTTATTTCATATCTATTCGCTGAACTCTGTGTTGTTATGTGGTCTACGTGTTGGTGCGGCAATACTTATAATGCCAAAATTTGAGATAAATATGTTAATGGAATTGGTACAAAAATATAAGGTGACAATAGCACCTTTTGTACCTCCTATTGTATTGGCAATTGCAAAGAACCCAGATGTGGATAAATATGACCTTTCTTCTGTGAGGGTTGTATTGTCTGGAGCAGCCCCCATGGGAAAGGATCTTGAAGATGCTGTTAGAGCTAAACTACCTAATGCAAAACTTGGCCAGGTACCCACTTTTTTTTTTTTTTTTTTTAACTGTTTCATTATGTTTTTTTTTTTTTATAGACCAATAATTGAAATTAAAATGATCATTATCATCAATCTAATATCCAACTCGAATATTCTATAGTTAAACAAAAGAAAACTACAAGAATAAAAATACAATATTTAATTTTATTTTTTTACTTTTTGATTAATTTGATTGACCTAAAATTAAAATGGTATGAATTTTAATGGGTTAAACAAACTGAGTACTTTAAAAGAAATTGAAATACAACTTTTTTGTTTAAAATGGTGTATGGTGTATCATTAGTACGTTTGTTTCTTTTTGCTTAGACGGTAGGTTGAAGGACGGCACAAGGATAGCTGATATGAAAATCGAATTTAAAATCTTTTTCTAAAAAGTGGTACTTGCTCTTCAATTGAGATAAAACTCGTTTCTCGTATATGATACTAATAGTAGATCGAATACTCATTTTTACATATGTATTGAACTACGTGAGACATTTTTAGAAATACTTTTACTTGCTCTCCAAAAAAACAAAACATAATTCTCATAGTATGATATTAACTGATTAATTAACTTAGCTTTAATCGAAAGACTCTAGTATTATCCTAGGCGTATCCAAATCTAAATTCTCCCATGCATTGATATATCTAAAAATATGTGAAGGCCCCACCTTATTAGAAAATAAATATATAAATTAGGTATTTATTTGGTTATTTTTTATAACCAATTATGTTTTGAAAACAATCATTACAAATAAGCCGTACGTGTTTAAGACTTGTTTTCTTGTCTAATAATTATATATAGTTAAGTTAATAATTAATTAAGATTAGTATATTTGGTGGGTAAGAAACTTATTGCATTTAATATGTTACATACAAATCAGTGTAATACGTGGGTCTTATAAAATGTTTGATATAAAATGTTGAGTATGACTACTATGTGGGAGATTGTTAAATAAGCATCAAGGTTAGGTATGCATAGTTGAACAAATATTTTTTTGGTTTTCTTTACTTAGGTGTTAAATTTGTCAACAAGGTTAGCTATCTTTTATTGACATAATATATTACTAGCTCACAAATTATTGTGTAAAACGATTTTACAGTATAATAGACATTATATATGGGTTATATCGTTTAAATAATACTTATTAATAACATATGTGCTTCTTGTTTTAAAGTTGTCTCACCGAAAGACGATTCCTCACAAAAGTATTTCTTACCAGTTTGATTTCTTAGGTCAATTAAATGTCAATATCACTCCCTCTTTTGCATATTGGTTGTTACACTTAAACTAAAATTAAAAGAGTTTTTTTTTTCAAAGTCTAACAAATTATATGTATATAAAATAAAAATATAGAATTAATTTATTCGTTATTCTTTCAATAGTTTTTGTTGTTTATAGAAACATAAAAGCGGTGCTTTTTAGATGCATTTACCATAGTTGTGGAATAAACCATGGTAGATGTAGAGAATATGTGACAACTAGTGCTCAATCATGGAAGATCAAAACTCTTAGCTAGTGTTCTTTCATAGCGGCACCTTTTTAGCTCCACAAATTAGTCCATTATTTTGGTGCACCACCGAATATAATATTGGTGAGAATTTCATGTGTTTAATTTTGCACCACACTTTCTATCTAGCATTTCTCTTAATAATTGATCTATCAATCAATTTATAGTGTATTTGAAATAAATTTGTAATTAAGAAAGTATATAGATAAACTTTAATTCTTAGTTTTGTATTTATATCATCCACATCAATCAATTTATTTAAACCTAAATAAATAATTTTTACATGAAGCAATTACTATTTCCATTCAATGTTAGAAAAACAAAATTTTAAATTTATAAACATAATTGATAGAGTTAGATTCTAAGGTTTCAACGTTCAGTTAATTTTTTTTAGATGAGTTGATTTTTTTTTTTACATAGTATCATAGTCCAGCGTGACAATATAAAAAGTTCACATCTATACCATTAACATAAAACAAAAATCAAGTCTTGTCTTAGGTTAAGTAAGTACCATACTTTTCCTAAGAAAAATTATGGATCGAATTTCACCTACCTTATCCCCTTTATTCGGCCTATCCTTTAATAAAATAAAAAAAGAAAACTAAATTGAGTAATTGATCATAATTAATAGGGTTATGGGATGACGGAGGCAGGGCCAGTGCTAGCAATGTGTTTGGCATTTGCAAAGGAGCCTATGGAGGTTAAGTCCGGTTCATGTGGGACCGTCGTACGAAATGCTGAATTAAAAATTGTTGATCCTGAAACCGGGTTTTCCTTACCTAGAAATAAACCGGGTGAGATTTGCATTCGTGGTTGTCAAATTATGAAAGGTTTGTTCATCTACTTTTATTTTTCATACATCTTCAAATTCAAGTATTTTCTTTATAAATAGAAGTATTTTAAATATAAAGGAGTATAGATAATACAATTGAACAATATACTTTACTATCTTATTAAAACTTTTTAACGTGCGAAACTTTTTAGATTAAATGTAGCAATTTTAATGAGAGATAAAAATTTAGTTGTTAATTAGTCTGAATTCTTTGACCATATAAAGTTATTATTATACTTCCTCTGTTCTGTATTTCTTGCTACAATTGCATGGGCACAAATATTAAGAAAAATGATTGACCTACAATGTAGCTGATTGTTTACTTTATAGAGTATAATATTTTATTATTGTTAATTGAAAAAAAAAGGAAAAATAAGTTGTTGGGAATAGATAAAGATTAAATAATAGTAGGTATAAAAGTTAAAGAGGTATATAGTAGGATAAAAATAGGAGTAGGTTGAACTTTAAATAATTATTTTATTACTAAAAACGAAAATATAGCAAGTAATATATAAAATTGCCAAAAATAAAAAATATAGCGGGTATTATAAAACGGAGGAAGTACCGACGAAATAACAATCATAACCACATTATTATTGACATTTATTTTCCTCTATAGTAACATTCAATTTGTGACAATGACATAGCTAGTGTTCTACTTTAGAGGGCTTATAGAGTTATACTATGGTAGGCTCCACCCCATTATGATTTCAATAATGACTATGCAAATGGACTTCATCTAGCTAATTTTTAGTACGTTTGTTACAAGCGCAACCACAAATATGAATGAACCCAAAATGCTAGTTTGAAGTGACATACAATAAAAAAAATTTAAAGAGACCAACAATTAATAAAAAAATTATACGGGTGAAAATGGTTTAAATACATATCTATGTGAGTAGATATGAGTGTGAAAATTTTACCTGTAAAATGGTGAATAGATAATAAATACAAAAATTTTAATTAGATGAATATGTATATAGAAAGCGCATACTGCACCCACTATGCCATTTTATCATCTCTAAATATGAGTATATGTTAGTGGATAGTTCCGTTCATAAATGCTAATTATAACATAAGCTGTACACATCATATACTATCATAATACGATGTATAGTATTTATTTTGTGGTTTGGGACATACTTTCTCCCTTTCATAATACTCGCTATATTTTTTATTTTTGGTAATTTCATATTACTTGCTACATTTCCGTTTTTAGTAATAAAACAATCATTTAAAGTTCTACCTACCCTTATTTTTATCCTACTCTATACTCTATAATAAAATACTATACTATACTCTATAAAGAAATCTAATAACCTATTTTCCTTTTTCTTTTTCAATTAACAATAATAAAATACTATACTCTATAAAGTAAACAATCAGCTACAGTGTAGGTCAATCACTTTTCTTAATACCCGTGCCCATGCAAATGTAGCGAATAAAACGGAACGAAGTATACAATAATAATGAACAGCAATCAAATCAATGTCTACATGTTTATGGTGGAACATTAATGTTTCTAAACTCAATTGAAATGCTATAAATGGTTGTCAGTGAACCATTCTGTCGTATTGTGTGTGACTGAATGACAGTTTACCGAAAGATAGAGTTAACTAGATAATGTTGCAATCTGAGGAGAACTTAACATAGGTTTCTATTAAATTGGTTAGAGTTATTAAAAATGTCAGCATCTAATCAAAGAAATATAAAGTGCATACTCTATAGGTTAAAGTTATATCATCTTAAAGCTATATGGTGATGAAATGAGGATTTTAATTTATAAAGGGGCCCAATATCTTTATTTTATCAATGTGGGATTCTGAGACACATTTTTCCTGTAATATCTTAGGTTAAGTTTTTAAAAAATGATTGATGGACTATTCATATCAACAAAGCGCATCTTTTTTTCAAGAGAATTCATTTATTAAGAACTCCACAATTAAGCGTAATTGGTGGAGAGCAATCTAAGGATGACTAAGGTGTTACTGAGAGTAATAATTTTCCTCACAACATGTCACTCTAAGTCGTAAATTCAAAATAGCAAATGAATAAGTAATATCTGTTTCTTTTCAATGGATGAGAAATATGTGAGATTCTTAATATAAATATTTTATAATAAAACATTTAATAACTTTCTAAAAAAACATGGAGTATATTTTATAAAACATACAAATACTATTTTAAAAATTACTTCAAAATTGATGTAAAAATTCGTATTACTTTTTGTTTTTAAATGACAATATTGATACATGGATAAATTATATAAGAAAAAAAACTAGTGTAATTATATTTTGTAATACCACAAGATAATAAAACTAAAAATTTATAAAAACAAAAATTCAGGTTACTTGAATGACCCGGAGGCAACATTTAACACCATAGACAAAGAAGGATGGTTGCACACCGGCGATATCGGATTTGTCGACGACGACGACGAGATTTTTATCGTTGATCGGCTAAAAGAGTTGATCAAATACAAGGGCTTCCAAGTTGCTCCTGCTGAGCTTGAAGGCATGCTTATCAATCATCCTAGCATTCATGACGCTGCTGTTGTTGCGTACGTCCTTTAATTGTTATTTTTATTTTTTGATTATTATATGCATCAATTAATCGTAATTTACATTCTTTTTGTTTGTCCAGATTATTTTTTGTATGCATTTTAAAATAAATTTTGAGCTTCGATATCTCTTAGTAAGCATCATAAAAAATTGTAAAAATTATATATTATGATTCTTTGCATCAAGATGAATTTAACAAGATCCCATATGAATATATTTTGTCTGCAATATGTACTCCAACAATAAAATTCAAATTTCTCTCTCTTAAAGTAAAAAAACTTAAAGTGGACAAACAAAAAAAAACGGAGGGAGTATCATAAATATTAATTGAGCGTTTGGCGAAATAATTTATTGGGTAATTTTAGTTTATTTTGATGCAAATAAAGGGTTGAGTGTAATGCTATTATTTGGTAAATTAGCTAGTTGAAACAACTAATTATTATGAATAAATGGTTTTTGAACAAGCTGAGGTTAGCGGTGGGTTTAAAGTTAGCTGATCAAATTAAACCAATTAATAAAATCAGCTGGTGAAATCAGTCACTATAATCAGCTATCAGCTACCAGCTATCAATTGTGTATCAAAGACCTCCAATAAATTTATAATTGAATAAAATTTATTTTATTAATCTATAAAATTGTGAATTTCAGAATGCAAGATGAGACAGCGGGTGAGGTGCCGGTTGCATTTGTTGTAAGATCAAATGGGTCTCAAATCACGGAGGATGATGTTAAGCAATATGTCTCTAAGCAGGTGCAATTACATCCTTTTAAATTCAATTAAAGCTTAAACTAGCAAATATTAATATTGAATTATATAAAATAAAAAAAATGAAGAAATTAAAAGATTTTACTAATAATTGCGATTACAAAAAATTTAATCTTGGAGAAGGTAATTTGAAAATATTATAATTTTTTTGGATATTTGGGTATATAATTGGTCAAATAGAAGAAAGAGATTTTGGTAAATAATTTATAATACATCTAAAAACTTCATCTTTGAAGCCAAAATTATTATAAAAAACAAACTTTTTCATTATATTTTGGCTTTTGGCCCACTCTTCTCCTAATAAAAAGCCAAAAGCAAACAAATTAATTTTACTAAATATCTCAATAACAATTGATTTAAAAAGTTGGATTATAAACTAATAATTTATTTTCAGTTTATCAAGTTAGCCAATAGTTCGAACTCACAATTATTTACCAAACAAATCTAACATGTTGATAATCTAGAAAATTAGGTACAATTGTTTTGAACAACATTTTAACGACATATGAATTATGATTCATAACTTCTCCTCAATTTAAATCAGGTTTTTTTTTTGTCATTATGACTTGCATATTTTTACAATTCATTGAATTTTATTTAGTGCAATTCTAATAAGCAAAGCTCAAATCCAATCACTGAAAAAGAACTAATATATGTCCTTGGGTTTGGTGGGGTCCAACAAGATTCGAACTCAAATTCATTAAATTTTTGTGAACACATATCCAAGTCATATCCTTAGTTCTGAATAGTTTGGACTCAAAGTCTCAAATAAATCTTGATTTAATTATTTAAACTTATACTTTTTTAAATTTTAAATGTTTTATTAATACTAAAATTATTGATGCTAAAATAGGTCTATAGATCACTATATAAGTCTAAATTGAATCCGAATAAATACAAAATAGATTTAAAAACAACTCTAAAATTGATTTTAAGTTGTGCATTACGCCGGATCAAGTATGAATCTAGCGGGTCTAGGTTTTAAATGGATCTAGAACAGAAGATCCTAAACCCAGACCCATTTAAATTTAGAATAAAAATTAGACCCACATTTGATGGGTCTAAAAAAATTAGACCCAGACCCTAAATATAAAGGTGGGTCAGGGATGAGTCAAATAGAATGTTAGACCCATTACCATCCTAACCCTAAATTTCAAACAAAATGTCATTTAAGCAGCAATAACCTAACAATTAGTTGTGGCAATGTTGATGTGTATGCAGGTGGTATTTTACAAGAGAATAAACCGAGTTTTCTTTGTGGATTCAATCCCTAAACTTCCCTCGGGAAAAATATTGAGAAAAGAGCTAAGAGCAAGATTAACTAATGGCATTAGCAATAAATAAATAGGGTTTGATGACTAAATCATTGTCTCCTTGCAAGATCCTTATGTGAAGATGGTGGTAGTATATATGAATCATGATTTGTATCAAAACCAATTAACTT